>NC_052333.1:16708704-16931204 GCF_016432855.1 Salvelinus namaycush | reverse complement strand
TCACATGCTGTTGTGCAAATGGAATAGACAAAAGGTGGAAATTATAGGCAATTAGCAAGACACCCCCAATAAAGGAGTGGTTCTGCAGGTGGTGACCACAGACCACTTCTCAGTTCCTATGCTTCCTGGCTGATGTTTTGGTCACTTTTGAATGCTGGCGGTGCTTTCACTCTAGTGGTAGCATGAGACGGAGTCTACAACCCACACAAGTGGCTCAAGTAGTGCAGCTCATCCAGGATGGCACATCAATGCGAGCTGTGGCAAGAAGGTTTGCTGTGTCTGTCAGCGTAGTGTCCAGAGCATGGAGGCGCTACCAGGAGACAGGCCAGTACATCAGGAGACGTGGAGGAGGCCGTAGGAGGGCAACAACCCAGCAGCCAGACCGCTACCTCCGCCTTTGTGCAAGGAGGATTAGGAGGAGCACTGCCAGAGCCCTGCAAAATGACCTCCAGCAGGCCACAAATGTGCATGTGTCTGCTCAAACGGTCAGAAACAGACTCCATGAGGGTGGTATGAGGGCCCGACGTCCACAGGTGGGGGTTGTGCTTACAGCCCAACACCGTGCAGGACGTTTGGCATTTGCCAGAGAACACCAAGATTGGCAAATTCGCCACTGGCGCCCTGTGCTCTTCACAGATGAAAGCAGGTTCACACGCACATGTGACAGACGTGACAGAGTCTGGAGACGCCGTGGAGAACGTTCTGCTGCCTGCAACATCCTCCAGCATGACCGGTTTGGCGGTGGGTCAGTCATGGTGTGGGGTGGCATTTCTTTGGGGGGCCGCACAGCCCTCCATGTGCTCGCCAGAGGTAGCCTGACTGCCATTAGGTACCGAGATGAGATCCTCAGACCCCTTGTGAGACCATATGCTGGTGCGGTTGGCCCTGGGTTCTTTCTAATGCAAGACAATGCTAGACCTCATGTGGCTGGAGTGTGTCAGCAGTTCCTGCAAGAGGAAGGCATTGATGCTATGGACTGGCCCGCCCGTTCCCCAGACCTGAATCCAATTGAGCACATCTGGGACAACATGTCTCGCTCCATCCACCAACGCCACGTTGCACCACAGACTGTCCAGGAGTTGGCGGATGCTTTAGTCCAGGTCTGGGAGGAGATCCCTCAGGAGACCATCCGCCACCTCATCAGGAGCATGCCCAGGCGTTGTAGGGAGGTCATACAGGCACGTGGAGGCCACACACACTACTGAGCCTCATTTTGACTTGTTTTAAGGACATTACATCAAAGTTGGATCAGCCTGTAGTGTGGTTTTCCACTTTAATTTTGAGTGTGACTCCAAATCCAGACCTCCATGGGTTGATAAATTTGATTTCCATTGATAATTTTTGTGTGATTTTGTAGTCAGCACATTCAACTATGTAAAGAAAAAAGTATTTAATAAGAATGTTTCATTCATTCAGATCTAGGAGTTCCCTTTATTTTTTTGAGCAGTGTATATATATATATATATATATATATATATATATACACGCACACACACACATACATATACACACATATATATATATACACACACACACACATATATACACACACACACACACACACACATATATATATACACACACATATATATATATATACATACACACACATATACACACATACAGGGAGGCATTGTCTGGTTTACAATCTACCTCTTTCTTTCTCTCTCTTCCTCTTTCTCTCAATCTCTCTCCAGGCTCTAGAGGACAGGCCCAGCTCTCTCTCAGTAGAACAGGGGGATAGCAGCTCTCCCTCCTTCAACCCCTCTGACAACTCCCTCCTCTCATCCTCCTCTCCCATCGATGAGATGGAAGAGCGCAAGACTGGCTTCCTCAAGCGACGACAGTATGTACTGGATTGATAGATTTATTGGTTATAACGTGTTAAAGCGATTCCACTTGTTTCCACCATGGACCACTAGCACTTTCACTCACTCACTCTCTCTCGCTCAATGTACAGTGTCCATATTAGGACAAACTTAGTCTCAGCAGCATTTGACTGAAGCTATCCTAATATGGACACTGTAACTCATTGTATTCTTATGACACTCTTGTTTAAGACATGTTACAGTCTCTCTCTCTCTCTCTCTCTCTCTGTCTCTGTCTCTGTCTCTGTGTGTGTGTGTGTGTGTGTGTGTGTGTGTGTGTGTAGTTATGTGTTGTTGGAGCTGGTGGAGACAGAGAGGGACTACGTCAGAGACCTGGGCCTGGTGGTGGAGGTGAGTCCCAACGCATTACTTCCTCCCTCCCTCTGACCTCACTTCCTCTTCCTCTAGAGTTAATTGATGTTCACGTGTGTGTGTTTCAGAGCTATATGACTCGGATGAAGGAGGAAGGGGTACCAGACGATATGAAGGGAAAAGACAAGATAGTCTTTGGAAACATCCACCAGATCTACGACTGGCACAGAGAGTATGACACACACACACACACACACACACACACACAAACATATTATGGATATGCCTTGCTAACCCTCTCTCTTTCTCTCTGTAGTTTCTTCATGGGAGAGTTAGAGAAGTGTCTGGAAGACCCTGACCGACTTGGAACGCTGTTCGTCAAACATGTGAGTGATTGACTGTAGCTGTGTGAGTGAGTGAGTGAGTGTGTGTATATATCTACAGTACCCTAACCGTGTGTGTGTGTGTGTGTGTTCTGTCTTCAGGAGCGGAGGCTCCACATGTACATAGTGTACTGTCAGAACAAGCCCAAGTCGGAACACATCGTGTCAGAGTACATCGACACCTACTTCGAGGACCTGAAACAACGTCTAGGTCACCGTCTCCAGATCACTGACCTCCTCATCAAACCCGTCCAGAGAATCATGAAGTACCAACTACTGCTCAAGGTAGGTAGAGTGGGTGGGTCTGTGTGTGTTTTCATCATCGTCTTGTGATGATTGTAAGTCTGCTAAATGACTATAATGTCATGTAAATGTTAGGGAACTAAGTGCTGTATATTATCATGTTCTTAGTTGTCCAGCAGGGGATGCAAAATCACACCCATTTCTTAGCCGTACCAGGGGGCCCAGTATCGAATCAGTTTGTTACCTTACTCTAACATGTTATCTTATCATTGGGTAATCATTATCTTTCACCTTTTTGTAATATCAAATACATTTTGTCTCGTTTTGTTCGTAGGACTTCCTCAAATTTTCTAAAAAGGCAGGGTTGGATTCAGTAGAGTTGGAGGTGAGGAAGAGAGGACACTGTCTTTCCTGTAGTCTTTTCATTTTGTTTTATACATTTTTATACTATATTTTATTTCCTTAACAATGTGTTTTTTAACCCATTGTGTGTGTGTGTGTGTGTGTGTGTGTGTGTGTGTGTGTGTGTGTGTGTGTGTGTGTGTGTGTGTGTGTGTGTGTGTGTGTGTGTGTGTGTGTGTGTGTGTGTGGCCTACAGAAAGGAGTTGAGATCATGTGCATCGTACCAAAGAGATGCAACGATATGATGAACGTGGGGCGACTCCAAGGATTTGACGTAAGATAACCCTGACATTAAATAGTTACCCAACAAAACAGGATATCAAACATTTAAAGACTTAAGAATAGATCAATCAACCCACCAATTTCACATGGTCTTATTTTCTCTCCTTCCTCCCTGCTCTCCTCTGTCTCCCTTATCGTTTTCGTTCTTCACCTCTTTCTACATTTTGCTACTCACTTTTGTTTCCTTCTTTCTTTCTTTTTTCGCCTTCCTCTGCCCTCCAGGGTAAGATTGTGGCCCAGGGTCGTCTGCTGCTCCAGGACACCTTCATGGTATCAGACCCCGAGGGAGGAGGAGGGAGGATGAGGGAGAGAAGGGTCTTCCTCTTTGAACAGATTGTCATCTTCAGCGAGCCACTGGACAAGAAGAGAGGCTTCTCCATGCCTGGCTTCCTATACAAGAACAGCATCAAGGTATCATCGATAGATCCTATGGAAATGTGTATTTAATTCCAAGGAGCAACACAGTTTCTCTCCTTTTCTTTCCCTTCATATTTTTTTCTGTGTTTTTCTGCATCGAAAGACAATGTAAGCCTTGAGTGCTGTATCCATCCCTCAATGTCTTGATGAAGGTGTGTTGAAACTCTTTCTTTCTGTCTCCATTCCTCTCTCTCTCCAGATCGGTTGTCTGGGATTGGAGGACAGTGTGGACGGTGACCCCTGTAAGTTTGTGTTGACCTCTCGGGTGACCAATAGCAGCGTAGAATCCTTCGTCCTCCACTCCTCCCACCTGGGAGTGCGTCAGGTCTGGACCCTTCAGATCAGCCAGATACTGGAGAGCCAACGCAACGTCCTCAACGGTACACGCACGCACATAAACCCTTTGCGTAACTCATTCCAAAATAGTCAATTTTGGAATGTTGTGGTTTGTGATGTAACCAAAATAAATACTGCAAGGTTAATATTTTGTTCAATCTCTGTCCCTCTCTTTCTCACTCTCTCTCTCCAGCTCTGACCTCCCCTATAGAGTACCAGAGGATCCATGTAGGGGCTAGCGACGGACCATGTCTACCCAGCAGCGGTGCTCCGTCAGTGGGGAGCGTCATGCCCAGTGTGGCCCCTGTTGGAGGTCTACAGGGTGTGCCTCTCACTGGTCCCCTCGGTGTAGGTGGGCCCCTATGTGTAGGTAGTCCCCTCGTTGGAGGTGGTCCCCAGGGCGGAGCTGGCTCCTCCAGGAGGCCCTCCAGGATCCCTCAGCCCTCCCGCCTGCCCCAGCCCCTACGACACCCACACCACCCTGGGGCCGCAGACACAGACAGCCCCAACAAGATGTCAGGTAGGCATAGCCTTTCCTAGTATTACAGAGGGTGTGTTTGTGTTGAAATTTCCCTGGTTAAGATGTTTCCCTCCCTTCACTCAGTTTTGCTCACTTGTAATTCAGGTTCCTCCCCTCGTCTCCCCCCTCATTCCTCGCTCCCTCACTCCGTCTCAGCGAACCCGGGGTCGCAGGCTCCAGCGGGGGGGGTGAGGGACACCAGGGAGGCCCAGCGTGGGGTGAGGGTCCAGGGGGGCAGTCCCCAGGGCAAGCGCACGTTCTCGGCCTCAACCGACCAGCCCCCTCCCACCCCCCCTATTCCCCGGGCCAGTGTGGCCCCCCTCTCTGGGCCCGTGCTTCTTTCCACCCCCACCAAGCCTCGCCCGGGCACCGTTTCCCCCATGGCCTCCCCCCTGGCAACTCCCGCCTTTGGGAAAGACGCCCTCCCGCCTCCCCCTCCCAGCCCTGGCCTGAAGTCTGGCTCTGGCTCCTTCTGGAGCTCCATGCCTGGTTCTCCAGCCAGTCGGCCCGGCTCCTTCACCTTCCCAGGGGAGACAGGAGAGACCATGGGGAGGCAGAACCAAAACACGTCCCAGACCTCCTCTCAGTCCGCGACAGGCTCCCACATACACTCCACCCACAGCAAGGAGGCGGACCGCATGAGTACGTGCTCATCCACCAGCGAGCAGTCCACCCAGAGCAACGGGGTAAGAGATGTACCCGCTGCCCAGGCTTCAGTGCGGCCTAGTGCTACTCCTGCTCCTGGTTGACTAATCCAGCACCTACGGGAGACCTGTCCTGTCTGCCTGTGTCCTGCTGCATCCCACTGGAGATGGCTCTACTAAACTGCTACTACATGTTCTACTACTACTAGTAGTACTCTTCTACTACTACTGCGCATCTAACGAATTGACAACTGTACTAAACTACTCTACAACGCACCTCTCTAACCTGCACTCCAAGTAGTAATCCACTACTGCTGTACTACTTAGTAGTCCTCTACTGTTACTACTACGTGTCTCTTGTCACTATGTCTCTAACAACGCTTCACCGCTTTGTAAGCTCTAATACAACTCTACTAAACTCTACTGAAGACTTTTTCTCCTCTTTTTTTAACAAGGCTTTTATAACACTTCAGTCTTTAACAACGACTCGCATTTCTATTTAACTCTAACAACGCTTCTGACGAGGTGACTGAAACTGAAACTCATCCCTCCTTTTTAACACCTCCACCTGAGTGTGTACTTCTTCACTCCATCGCATTCACTCGTTCTCCGAAGGAGGAGTGGTGCAAATCTCTTTTTCTTCTTTCTTTCTCTCTCACGGAGGTTTATAAGTTATTTTGTTAACTGGAAACAGTGTGTTAAACTGGTGAATGGATGGCTAACCACAGCACTCACATGGAGGTGTATCTAAAGCTCTACTCAAATAGTATCTCTTTCCTCTTCTCTATGCTGCTTTTTGTCCGTCCTCTCCCTCTCTACCTAAACAGCGTTGTGAGTGTGAGGTGTGTGCGTGTGTGTAGGTTGGTGCGCCATGAAAGAATCAGTGTGTTTGGCCTGTTACTGATGAGATGCATGGCATCTTAGGGGATTGATCTACGTGTGTGGGGGGGGGGGGGGATGTGAGTGTGTGTAAGGGAGTGAGTTTCTTGCAAGTTATTCAACATGCTTACACCACTCCCCCCTCTCTCCCTCCCCCCATCTCCACAGAGTGAAAGCAGCAGCAGCAGTAGTATGTCGACCATGTTGGTGACCCAGGACTACGTGGCCCTGAAGGAGGATGAGATCAGTGTGTCCCAGGGAGAGGTGGTTCAGATCCTGGCCTCTAACCAACAGAACATGTTCCTAGTGTTCCGGGCCGCTACAGAACAGGGCCCCGCCGCCGAGGGCTGGATCCCCGGCTACGTTCTGGGACACACCTCCACCATCATCCCCGACTGCCCAGACGGAACCATCAAGTAAGAGACTGTGGGAAGGATTTTAGTGTGACACCACACAAAATATTGTTAGCCTAAAACTAGGAATTGTGTGGTATAATGAGATATATGTTATTGATTAGTAGTATATCATATACCTTTTAACTTTGTACTTATTTGGGTAAACAGGAAGTCCTCATCCTGGCACACCACCCTGCGCATCCGCAAGAAGTCTGAGAAGAAAGAGGAGGGAAAGAAAGAGAGCAAGCTGGAAAACGGTTACAGGAAGTCCAGAGATGGGCTAACCAATAAGGTTTCTGTAAAGGTAAATCATCATCAATCATTTTTGTCCAGTCCTTAACGACCACTAGCCCTACCCATGATGCCTAGGCAGGCATACTTATGTAGGTCGGAGAGGCTTGGATTGGTATAAGCAATAGGCTAGAATGAATTTTCTCCACATCAGAGAGCTAGGCTGTGCTATTGTTGATGTGCTACTAGTAACCAACTAAGAATATCAAAACTACACAAAACATACTTCTATGATGTCTGATGTTTGGCTTGCTGTCTGTTTTTTTCAGCTTCTAAATCCCAACTATATCTATGATGGTAAGTCTCCCATTGTGTAGTCTCAATAAAGATCCCTCAATATAACAGAATTGATATACAGATCTACATATATTGTTTGCATACATGACCATTTTCCACGTAGGAACAATGAAGTTAATTGTACAATATTAAATAATAACCAAAGAATGAACAGAAAAGCACATTTAAAAACAAACAAATTCATGTAAATAAATGATATGCTCTCACTTTGACACAACCCCTGGCACTCCCAGCTGCTCAGTGATGATGTCATTTTACCTTTGACCCTTAGTTCAACCAGAGTTCCTGGTCCCCCTGAGTGAGGTGACGTGTGACAACGGGGAGAGTGTGACTCTGAGGTGTAAGGTGTGTGGCCGACCCAAAGCTACTGTCACTTGGAGGGGACCTGACCAGAACACCCTGAACAACAATGGACACCACAGCATCGCTTACAGGTACACACAGAGAGAGTGGCAAATCAAAATCAAATCAAATTTGTCACATACACATGGTTAGCAGATGTTAATGCGAGTGTAGCAAAATGCTTGTGCTTCTAGTTCCGACAATGCAGTAATAACCAACGAGTAATCTAACCTAACAATTTCACAACAACTACCTTATACACACAAGTGTAAAGGGATATATGAATGAGTGATGGTACAGAACGGCATAGGCAAGATGCAGTAGATGGTATAGAGTACAGTATATACATATGAGATGAGTAATGTAGGGTATGTAAACATAAAGTGGTATAGTTTAAAGTGGCTAGTGATACATGTCTTACATAAAGATGGCAAGATGCAGTAGATGATATAGAGTACAGTATATACATATACATATGAGATGAGTAATGTAGGGTATGTAAATATTATATTAAGTGGCATTGTTTAAAGTGGCTAGTGATACATTTCTTAAGAGGCGCTGCTGCACCTTCTTCACCACGCTGTCTGAGTGGGTGGACCAATTCAGTTTGTCCGTGATGTGTACGCCGAGGAACTTAAAACTTACTACCCTCTCCACTACTGTCCCGTCGATGTGGATAGGGGGGTGCTCCCTCTGCTGTTTCCTGACGTCCACGATCATCTCCTTTGTTTTGTTGATGATGAGTGTGAGGTTATTTTCCTGACACCACACTCCGAGGGCCCTCACCTCCTCCCTGTAGGCCGTCTCGTAGTTGTTAGTAATCAAGTCTACCACTGTAGTGTCGTCTGCAAACTTGATGATTGAGTTGGAGGCGTGCATGGCCACTCAGTCGTGGGTGAACAGGGAGTACAGGAGAGGGCTCTGAACGCACCCTTGTGGGGCCCCAGTGTTGAGGATCAGCGGGGTGGAGGTGTTGTTTCTTACCCTCACCACCTGGGGGCGGCCCGTCAGGAAGTCCAGTACCCAGTTGCACAGGGCGGGGTCGAGACCCAGGGTCTCGAGCTTGATGACGAGTTTGGAGGGTACTATGGTGTTAAATGCTGAGCTGTAGTCGATGAACAGCATTCTCACATAGGTATTCCTCTTGTCCAGATGGGTTAGGGCAGTGTGCAGTGTGGTTGCGATTGCGTCATCTGTGGACCTATTGGGGCGGTAAGCAAATTGGAGTGGGTCTAGGGTGTCAGGTAGGGTGGAGGTGATATGGTCCTTGACTAGTCCTTTAAAGCACTTCATGATGACAGAAGTGAGTGCTACGGGGCGATAGTCGTTTAGCTCAGTTACCTTAGCTTTCTTGGGAACAGGAACAATGGTGGCCCTCTTGAAGCATGTGGGAACAGCAGACTGGGATAAGGATTGATTGAATATGTCCGTAAACACACCAGCCAGCTGGTCTGCGCATGCTCTGAGGACGCGGCTGGGGATGCCGTCTGGGCCTGCAGCCTTGCGAGGGTTAACACGTTTAAATGTTTTACTCACGTCGGCAGCAGTGAATGAGAGTCCACAAGTTTTGGTAGCGGGCCGTGTCAGTGGCACTGTATTGTTCTCAAAGCGAGCAAAGAAGTTATTTAGTCTGTCTGGGAGCAAGACATCCTGGTCCGCAACGGGGCTGGTTTTCTTTTTGTAATCCGTGATTGACTGGAGACCCTGCCACATACCTCTTGTGTCTGAGCCGTTCAATTGCGACTCTACTTTGTCTCTATACTGATGCTTAGCTTGTTTGATTGCCTTGCGGAGGGAATAGCTACACTGTTTGTATTCGGTCATGTTTCCGGCCACCTTGCCCTGGTTAAAAGCAGTGGTTCGCGCTTTCAGTTTCGCGCGAATGCTGCCATCAATCCACGGTTTCTGGTTTGGGAATGTTTCAATAGTTGCTGTGGGTACGACATCGCCGATGCACTTGCTAATAAACTCGCTCACCGAATCAGCGTATTCGTCAATGTTGTTGTTTGACGCAGTGCGGAACATATCCCAGTCCACGTGATCGAAGCAATCTTGAAGCGTGGAATCAGATTGGTCAGACCAGCGTTGAACAGACCTGAGCGTGGGAGCTTCCTGTTTTAGTCTCTCTCTATAGGCTGGGAGCAACAAAATGGAGTCGTGGTCAGCTTTTCCAAAAGGAGGGCGGGGGAGGGCCTTATATGCATCGCGGAAGTTAGAATAACAATGATCTAGGGTTTTACCAGCCCTGGTAGCACAATCGATATGCTGATAGAATTTAAGGAGTCAGATTAGATTAGCCTTGTTAAAATCCCCAGCTACAATGAATGCAGCCTCAGGATATGTGGTTTCCAGTTTACATAGAGTCAAATATAGTTCGTTCAGGGCCGTCGATGTGTCTGCTTGGGGGGGAATATATGCGGCTGTGATTATAATCGAAGAGAATTCTCTTGGTAGCCACACACACACATAGAGGAACACACACACACGGAGGCAGGCACACACACACACTACACAAAGGTATCACTTGTTTATGAGACAGTGAAACAATAAGGTTATTGGCTGTTAAAGTTGTGTGTGTGTGTGTGTGTGTGTGTGTGTGTGTGTGTGTGTGTGTGTGTGTGTGTGTGTGTGTGTGTGTGTGTGTGTGTGTGTGTGTGTGTGTGTGTGTGTGTGTGTGTGTGTGTGACAGTGAGACGGGGGAGGCGACACTGAGGATAGTAGGTGTGTCTTCGGTGGACGACGGTGTTTACACCTGCGTCGCCGCTAACGACCTGGGCTCAGTGACATCATCAGCCATCCTCAGAGTGCTAGGTAAGACCACACACACACGTACATACATACTGGCACAGGCCAGTAATTAAGCAGTAATAAATGTAATGTAACGATAAATGACTTGCATATGAAAAGTCAAGTACGGAGGGGGGCATGGCTTTAAAAATGGCAGAGATATTAGAATTTTTAATTCATATTGAGTCAAAATGACTCGGCTCTTCTAACTGTACTATTCCCCTTTTGTGTGTAGCTGTGTCCAGTGATGGGGTCAGGGTGAGCTGGAAGGACAACTTTGAGTCCCATTACACTGAGGTGGCAGAGCTGGGCAGGTACAGTACACACACCTCTGTTCTTATCACCCCTAGGTGTGTGTGTACTCTTGTACATAACTTAAGAGTCTAAGCCCTGTCTAAGCTGGGGGAGGGGTACTGCTAAGCTATATATAACATTTTAAGAAGGTGTCATAGCAAGGATAATGTTGGTATTTGATTTAGAATTTTAAGACCCCTTGAAGTATAAAAAAATCTACAGTCAAAAGTTCGGACACTTACTCATTACATTCATTACTCATTTTTTTCAGTTATTTAAAATTATTTTCTACATTGTAAAATAATAGTGAAGACATCAAAACTATGAAATAACACATATGGAATCATGTAGTAACCAAAAAAGTGTTATATATTTTGTGAGAAGACCAATTTTCGGTATGTCTCATGGTGTGACAAAAACCGCTCTAGCTCTGTCATCTTTCACCTCAAATGCGGAAGTGTTACATAGATGGATGCGGTGGATTGAGACACATCCAATGCAAAAAAACAAAACCATATCTATAGCTTAAACTGACACATTGTTATATTATGCAAATTTTATTTTCACGGGGCGGTACATCGATTAAGGGGTTAATGACGTTTCCAATGATAATGATGAAGAGTCAGCCTCTGAAGATGACCACCGTAACCTCTTCTCCTTGCCCCAGGGGCCGGTTCTCTGTGGTCAAGCGTTGTGACCACAAGTCGAGCAAACGCACGGTGGCGGTCAAGCTGGTCAATAAGAAGCTGATGAAGAGAGACCAGGTGACCCAGGAGCTCAGCCTGCTACAGAGACTGCAACACACATACCTTGTCAGACTGCTGGACACGTATGAGACCCCCAGCAGCTACGCACTGGTCCTGGAGATGTGAGTTACACACACACACACACACACACACACACACACACACACACACACACACACACTAGTGCTGAGTGATTAGTGCTTTCTGAGGTCAGTTCGATTAGAAAAAAGTTTCAAGTTTTTTCGATTTCAATATATATATATTTTTTTTTTTACATGAAATGCACAATGCATTTTGTGGACTGAATGCTGTAACAACACAGAATAAACAATTAGGCCCATGATGGTAGGGACTGCCCATTACTGCTTATCACTTATTAACCATCATTTATTCACATTACTGTAATTTAATTAAATATTTCAGCTGTTGTGTACACTGAGTGTACAACACATTAGGAACACCTTCCTAATATTGAGTTGCACCCCATGTTGCCCTCAGAACAGCCTCAATTCGTCGAGGTATGGACTCTACAAGGTGTCGAAAGCATTCCACAGGAATGCTGGCGCATGTTGACACCCCGTGGGGTCAAAATGATCACAAGAACGATGAGCAAAAATCCCAGAACCACACGGGGGGACCTAGTGAATGACCTGCAGAGAGCTGGGACCAAAGTAACAAAGCCTACCATCAGTAACACACTACGCCGCCAGGGACTCAAATCAGTGTCCCCCTGCTTAAGTGTCCCCCTGCTTAAGCCAGTACATGTCCAGGCCCGTCTGAAGTTTGCTAGAGAGCATTTGGATGATCCAGAAGAAGATTGGGAGAATGTCATATGGTCAGATGAAACCAAAATAGAACCTTTTGGTAAAAACTCAACTCGTCGTGTTTGGAGGACAAAGAATGCTGAGTTGCATCCAAAGAACACCATACCTACTGTGAAGCATGGGGGTGGAAACATCATGCTTTGGGGCTGTTTTTCTGCAACGGGACCAGGACGACTGATTCGTGTAAAGGAAAGAATGAATGGGGCCATGTATCGTGAGATTTTGAGTGAAAACCTCCTTCCATCAGCAAGGGCATTGAAGATGAAACGTGGCTGGGTCTTTCAGCATGACAATGATCCCAAACACACCGCCCGGGCAACGAAGGAGTGGCTTCGTAAGAAGCATTTCAAGGTCCTGGAGTGGCCTAGCCAGTCTCCAGATCTCAACCCCATAGAAAATCTTTGGAGGGAGTTGAAAGTCTGTGTTGCCCAGCAACAGCCCCAAAACATCACTGCTCTAGAGGAGATCTGCATGGAGGAATGGGCCAAAATACCCGCAACAGTGTGTGAAAACCTTGAGAAGACTTACAGAAAACGTTTGACCTCTGTCATTGCCAACAAAGGGTATATAACAAAGTATTGAGAAACTTTTGTTATTGACCAAATACTTATTTTCCACCATAATTTGCAAATAAATTCATAAAAATTCAAAAAAAGATTTTTTTTCTCATTTTGTCTGTCATAGTTGAAGTGTACCTATGATGAAAATTACAGGCCTCTCTCATCTTTTTAAGTGGGAGAACTTGCACAATTGGTGGCTGACTAAATACTTTTTTGCCCCACTGTACCTCACGAAGCAACTGCTCTATATCCCTCTCAATCGTACATTCTTCTGTCTCTTCTCCATTTTCATTTTGGTTAATCGCTCAACATGAACACACACCTGGTAGCACTCCTAGACCTCTTCAGCTACAGATTGGTCCTGGAGATGTGAATACACACACACAGTAGCATTCAACATTCTCACAGATCTGCTTGACCCGTGTGCGTGTGTGTTTCTCTCTACAGGGTTGACCAGGGTCGTCTCCTGGACTACATAGTGAGCTGGGGGAATCTGACTGAGGAGAAAGTGGCCAGCTACCTACGGAACATCCTAGAAGCTTTACATTACCTACACAACTGTAGGATAGCCCATCTGGACTTAAAGGTACTGTACTTTGGTATTCATCATCTTTCTTTTCAATTCTGTCTCTCCTTTCCATTTCTCTCCTTCATATCTCCATTCTTCCTATCTCTATCCTTTTAATTTCTCCATTCTCACTTCTATTTATACTATCCCATATCTCCCCTGTTTTCTCTCACTTTCTCTCCACTTCTCTCTTTTCTAAACCTTCTATTTATACTCTATCTCCCTCCCTCATATCGCTCTCCCTCCTTCTCCTCCCTCTTTCTCTCCTCTCCCCCAGCCTGAGAACCTGTTGGTGTCCCACACCTCATCCGGCCAGCCTGTGGTAAAACTGACTGACTTCGGGGATGCCGTCCAGCTCAACAGTGCCCACTACATCCACCCTCTCCTGGGAAGCCCCGAGTTTTCCTCCCCCGAGCTGGTCCTGGGGGAGCCGGCCGCCCTGACCTCTGACCTCTGGAGTCTGGGGGTTGTGACCTACGTCCTCCTGAGCGGGGCCTCTCCTTTCCTGGATGAGAGCGTGGAGGAGACGTGTCTGAACATCTGTCAGCTAGACTTCAGCTTCCCCCACCACTACTTCAAGGGCGTGACCCAGGGGGCCCGGGAGTTTGTCTGCCTGCTGCTGAGGGCCGACCCGTCCAGGAGGCCTCCGGCTGGGCTATGTCTGCAGGAGCCCTGGGTCCAGGGCCAGGCCAAGTTAGCAGACGTCCAGGGACAGGGTAGGGTGGAAGGTGGGTGTCTGGACACGTCTCGCCTAGTGCTGTTCATAGACAGGAGGAAGCACCAGACAGACGCAAAGCCCATCGGAGGGGTACAGAGCTTACTACACAGCCGGCTACAGCCACTGGCCTGAGTGAGGGATGGAGCGATGGAGAGAGATGCCCCCTCCCACCACCCTAATAGGAAGGAGAGAACAGGGCGTCCAGTCCCAAACGGACTCCTCGCTACATTCCCACTAGCTGCTTGTGTAAATCTAAGAAGATTTAATAGGTATGAGCAATATTACTTCCACCTAACCTCTCAGAAGACAAGGTGGAGACGGGATTGATAGAACCATATTGCTTAGACCTATCCAAATCCTTTCAGATCTATATGAGGTGACTAGGGGGTAGTGACTAGGGGTTGATTTGGGACTGAGCATCTCAGAGAAAGAAAAAGGTGGGGGGAAAATGAAATTCGCTGATCTCATCCTCTTTCAGATATGTTGTGGTTTTAAAGAGTCCTGTGGTCCTTCAACCAAAACATGAGGCCTGTAGGCCTAGAGGTCCTTAGCCAATCAGAGTATTCCCTGAGAGAACACACACTGAGTTCTTAGCCAATCAAAACAAGGATGACAATGTCCTCAACAGTCTACTGCTGCTTGCTTGTTTACACTAAAACTGATTTTCGAAAGAAGAAAAAATCTAAAACAAGAAAAATACTGACAAATCGATGGAGTAACATATTTGTCCTCTATCTTACTGAGAGTCAAACAAACAGAGCTTTCAGAGGAGAGAGTGTTGCCAAGGAAGCTAGTGTTAGCACACAGCAACCATCCCTTCCCTCTTGTTGCCAGAGAAAGAGAGAGCGGTTTTGTTTTTGTGCTTTTACAATATGTGACTCAAAGACTTTTGAGACACCCCCTTTCTTAAAGAACCAATGTATAAAGAGAGAGAACATTGTTCACAACTTTTCAAAAAAGTTTTTGAAAAAAACAACAAAAAACTCAAATGAACATTTCAAAAGAAGATTGAAGAAAAACGCTCAGCAGTAGAAAGTCACTACGCTACTTTACAGCCCGGAGAGGACTCATCCATTGACTGAGCTCCT
Organism: Salvelinus namaycush; assembly: GCF_016432855.1. Classification (NCBI taxonomy): domain Eukaryota; kingdom Metazoa; phylum Chordata; class Actinopteri; order Salmoniformes; family Salmonidae; genus Salvelinus; species Salvelinus namaycush. The sequence goes on along the minus strand of NC_052333.1, from coordinate 16,916,008 downwards.
CCACTTTATTGAGATAGTTTTATGTCTAATCAGAGTTTTCCAATTGCTGCGCTTATGTACTTAATCTAAGAAACCTTAATCTAAGTAAAGATAGAGATTCTGCTGACTGCTGCAAAGTCTCAACAACAGAAAATAATGATTTGTTTTGTTTTTGCTTTTACTAGAAAACAAAAATGGTATTGCGCAGATTTAAGATGATTAAGCCTTACTTTGTATATAGACTCTTAACTGCCTTCTGTCCCTCCCGTTTCAAAATGGCCGTCTGCTCTTGAGAACATTCTTGGGACTAAAGAATCCTGCAAATGAAATGTAGTAGATCACCAATTGGGCGACTGAGCCTGAGTGGCAGCAGAGATGGTCAATCGGATGGAGAGTGAATGAGGAAAAGGAGCAGGAAGACAGAATACTGTAAATGCACTCAATGTATGTTATGTTTCCCCCATTCTTATCATGTGCAATGTTGCGGCTTTAACATTTTATGCAACTATTTATGAAGACATCTGTTGTACATGTAATAAATAGAGATAAAAGCATGTACTTGGTACTGCAAGCTCCGCTGGTAGTAGTCCTCATTATTTGACCTATGACCCTGTTGGGGTGTTAACTTATCACCATAGAATTAGAATGAGTAGAACGGACATCCCCATTCAGGTCAGTGATGCCACTGAGTGTCCCCATAGGACATTCGAATCCTATGGTTATCTCTTCCTAGGTAACCTAACATTCTGGGGTTGCCCTCTACATGGCACTTATGGCTAGATCAATGAATAATTTTTTATTTGTCACTTTTCTTCCTCTCACTTTTTCTTTTTCTGTAGAAGTTTACTGATATACCAAAGTTGTCCCATCATTACCTTCCCTGTCCTGCGCTATTATTTTAATTATATTTTTATGAATTAATGACATTTCACTTTATTTCTCATGTTTTACGCTATGGAACCCTAAAAAGGGTTGTTTACACTTTTTTTGACTGGAAGTTATGGTCTGGTTTGATTCTGGTGTTACGATAACTTTAGCCAGTCTATAAGGCAATAACGATCTCCACTTTTGGCTTGGATCTCTGGAAATGCAGGGGGTTTCTGAACTTCACCTACCTGTTTCATCTAGACCATTGTAGACTACTGTTGAAAAATAGGTAATGTCCACTCACTGATTACTGCTTATACAAGTGACCTGTGTCAAGTGTTAAAACTTCTCTCATTCAGCTGGCACTCTCTTCCCGAGGGCTTGTCTTATTGGGAGTTCTCGGGTGCATCCCAAATGGCACCCTATTCCCTTTATAGAGCCCTACCAGGGCCCAGGTCAAAACTTGTGCATTACAAAGGGAATAGGATGCCATAGTGTTAATGAGCTGAATTTCAAACCTATTTTATATGAAGTTATTTATGTAAAAAGAGATCCTATTACAGCTGTTTCTCATGATTGAGATGTTTAAGTGTGTTGTGTCAAACACCAGGGCTGCGTCTCAAATAGTACCTTATTCCCCATCCTGTGCACCACTTTAGACCAGGGCCCTATGTTGGAACTATGTATGATTTGACCTATAGGTGCCTCTAGCTTGCTGTCTAACCTCATACTAAACCTACTACAGGGCTCTCCAACCCTGTTCCCAGAGAGCTATCATCCTGTAGGTTTTCGCTCCAACCCCAGTTGCAACTAACCTGATCCAGCTTAATAACCAGCTAATTATTAGAATCCGGTGCGCTAGATAAAACCTACAGGACGGTAGCTCTCTGAGAACAGGGTTGGAGTGAAAACCCACAGGACGGTAGCTCTCTGGGAACAGGGTTGGAGTGAAAACCTACAGGACGGTAGCTCTCTGGGAACCGGGTTGGAGCGAAAACCTACAGGACGGTAGCTCTCTGGGAACAGGGTTGGAGCGAAAATATACAGGACGGTAGCTCTCTGGGAAAAGGGTTGGAGAGCCTTGCTCTACAACATGCTTACAAACACAACACAACACTGATGAATGATTCTGGTGTATATGATAGATGTCTACAGACATTGTTTCTTTGGGTTGAATGGGGGGTAATTTAGTGGTTTAACTCTAGCCCCAATCTGGACATTAACCATTAGGTTTTGGGAAAATCTGACCCTGCATCATCTCTGAATCAAATGTCCTGTTACCAGATTTGAGTTGATGCCATAGTTTGGGGTGAAAGGTAGTGGAATGTTTTATTAGAACACTATATGGCCAAACAGTCAGTTAGATTTGTCATATAATTAAATGTGATGTTGCTATGTTTGCTGTTAGGGAATTATAGTGCAGGTTTTGAATGGGTCACGGATGTCTGAGTAAAAAAAAATTGTATTTAATTTTTTACAATGAAAAAATACTCCAGTCTGAACTTAAATGACCAAGTAGAACGTGTGTAGAAAGGATAGTGAAATAAAAAAATATATATAATTTAATCTTACATTTTTCTTCAATGACAGTATTTTCAATAAAGCTTTTAGCCGTGCTAATTTGGTTGATTTTGTGGTCTCAAACCAGTGAGTTTGTTAACATTCTTCATCAAGAATGTGGGCAAAATGTTGACAATGAAAGAGGTGGGAATGTTGTTCCCTTGTCATATAATTGCAACATCTACTATCAACATAGCATTAAAAATCGTTTTCCAGATTCTATTTTGGCTATTATGTTTTGCAATACAAATATTGGGTTGCGACAGACAACCTGGTTCAATTTGGGTTTCGTATACTGGTATAGTGAGTCACCTGATAGGAACTTGCTAAATTGGGTAATTTCCTTCTGGCAGAGCGAGAAAGAGAAAAGGCCCATTGACCAGCCCATGCTGTCAGGGAAGTATGTTGATTTATCTGATAGGAACATGCAAAACTGGTATATTTCCTTCTGGTAGGGAGGGAGGGAGGGAGGGGCGGGGAGAGGAGAGAAGTGGCCCATTGTCAGGTCACCTGTACATTCCCATACCATATCATGTCCTTTAATTTATTTGTTAATCCATTTTTTGTAAAGTTGTATAAGGATGTTGAAACATGGGAATGGGTTGTTTTTTTCTGTTTCTTTTCTTTTTTTTGTCCCAATCTCATCCTGTTTTATACATGAAAAACGTTATGATTTTTAAAGGGTTTATTTCACGTTCTTTTTTATTTTCTTTACTTTTGCATGTATATTTCTTTGCACAGAGACCATGAGTGTTTATGCGAATGTATGTAAATATTTTCATTGTTTTTGCCATCAGTTATTTGGAAATTAAACATGGAACATACCCACTTGTGCTGTCCTCACTAAAGCCTTGCTAGCATTATCTAGGTTTCCATCCAATTGGCGACAGATTTTCATGCAAATATTCAAAAATCTGCATGAAGAAATATGTTCATTTTCCTACCAGTGGTGTATTTCCTCCAAATTGACTTGTTTCAGTTTGTTTATCAATACGTGATGACGTAGTACACACAACATGTAGTTTTTCGCTCAAGTTTTCAGATACGGAACAAAAAAAATCTACAGTTCAATGTGTATCCAACGCATTTTCAACTCTACGGATAGTTTTGTCACAAAAACTGTTGCGTAAAATAGCAAATGTGCCTACTCTGGTCTTGGCACGTGCGCTCTAGCCAACAGCTCGCGGATACAGTACCCGTAGGCTAGTGAGTCGACATGATGAGATGACTTATTTGTCAAAATGGCAATTAAGCATCGATCAGAAAAAGACCGTCAATATTTATTGAAAAGGTGTATCAAACTAATCACCGTGCACTTTCATTACCCTATGAAGTTCATTATAATTTATTTAATGTGTAGCCTAATAAACTGCATTATTTCCCGAGCCGTAGTGGGAGGACCATACACCATATCATCGCATGACTCCAATTTACTTAGATTAATATTTATTTATTTTTTCACCTTTATTTTACCAGGTAGGCCAGTTGAGAACCAGTTCTCATTTACAACTGCGACCTGGCCAAGATAAAGCAAAGCAGTGCGACACAAACAACAACACAGAGTTACACATGGAATAAACAAACGTACAGTCAATAACACAATAGAAAAGTCTATATACAGTGTGTGCAAATGAAGTAAGATTAGGGAGGTATGGCAGTAAATTTGCCGTAGTGGCGAAATAATATTATGATGGTTATTAAATCAATATTTGCGCTTGAATTAGTTTCCATCTCCTTTACTGCATAATTTACCGACACAAAAAGATCCCACCATGTAGAACAAATAAATTATCGGTCTGCATTTATACAATTGTACTGAAAATTTCTATTTCATTACAGCTGTCATGATTTTATTTTTCTACGATATGGCTTTACTCCCATATAAACTGGATGGGAACGTGGTTATTGAGTGCTTTTTTTAGTAATTTGTACTCTTCAACACTAAATCTTCCAAGAACCAGGCGAGAAATTGATTTAATTATGCAGTTGAAGTCGGAAGCTTACGTACACTTAGGTTGGTGTCATTAAAAGTTGTTTACTCCACTAATTTCTTGTTAACAAACTATCGTTTTGGCAAGTCGGTTAGGACTTGTACTTTGTGCATGACACAAGTAATTTTTCCAACAATTGTTTACAGACAGATTATTTCACATAGAATTCACTGTATCACAATTCCAGTGGGCCAGAAGTTTATATACACTAAGTTGACAGTGCCTTTAAACAGCTTAGGAAATTTCAGAAAATTATATCATGGCTTTAGAAGCTTCTGATAGGCTAATTGACATCATTTGAGTCAATTGGAGGTATACCTTTGGATGTATTTCAAGGCCTACCTTCAAACTCAGTGCCTCTTTGCTTGACATCATGGAAAATCAAAAGAAATCAGCCAAGACCTCAGAAAAAGAATTGTAGCCCTCCACAAGTCTGGTGCATCCTTGGGAGCAATTTCCAAACTCCTGAAGGTACCACATTCATCTGCACAAACAATAGTATGCAAGTATAAACACCATGTGACCACGCAGCCGTCATACCGCTAAGGAAGGAGACACGTCCTGTCTCCTAGAGATGAACGGACTCAATCCCAGAACAACAGCAAAGGACCTTGTGAAGATGCTGGAGGAAACAGGTACAAAAGTATCTATATCCACAGTAAAACAAGTCCTATATCGACATAACCTGAACGGCCACCCAGCAAGGAAGAAGCCACTGCTCCAAAACCCCCATAAAAAAGCCAGACTGTGGTTTGCAACTGCACATGGGGACAAAGATCATACTTTTTGGAGAAATGTCCTCTGGTCTGATGAAACAAAAATAGAACTGCTTGGCCATAATGACCATCGTTATGTTTGGAGGAAAAAGGGGGACGCTTGCAAGCCGAAGAACACCACCCCAACTGTGAAGCACAGGGGTGGCAGCATCATGTTGTGGGGGTGCTTTGCTGCAGGAGGGACTGGTGCACTTCACAAAATAGATGGCATCATGAGACAGGAAAAAATATGTAGATTTTTAGAAGCAACATCTCAAGTCATCAGTCAGGAAGTTAAAGCTTGGTCGCAAATGGGTCTTCCAAATGGACAATGACCCCAAGCATACTTCCAAAGTTGTAGCAAAATGCCTTAAGGACAACAAAGTCAAGTTATTGGAGTGGCCATCACAAAGCCCTGACCTCAATCCCATAGAACATTTGTGGGCAGAACTGAAAAAGCGTATGCGAGCAAGGAGACCTACAAACCTGACTCAGTTACACCAGCTCTGTCAGGAGGAATGGGTTAAAATTCACCCAACTTATTGTAGGAAGCTTGTGGAAGGCTACCCGCAACGTTTGACCCAAGTTAAACAATTTAAAGGCAATGCTACCAAATACTAATTGAGTGTATAAACTTCTGACCCACTGGGAATGTGATGAAAGAAATAAAAGCTGCAATAAATCATTCTCTCTACTATTATTCTGAAATGTCACATTCTTAAAATAAAGTGGTGATCCTAACTGACCTAAGACAGGGAATTTTTACTAGGATTAAATGTCAGGAACTGTGAAAAACTGAGTTTATATGTATCTGGCTAAGGTGTATGTAAAGTTCCGACTTCAAGTGGCGTCATTAGGCCTGGGCTTCTACGGCTTCAGCCCCAGAACACTTTTATGGGCAGTCTGATATGTTTCCATAACCACACATCACTTGTGCTATGCAGTATAAACATATATGTTTTACTGACACATTTTAATGACAAAAATAAACAATACAATATACTGCGGTATGCAGTAGCAGCTACTTCAAGAAGCCCCTGAGTGATGCGGTGCCTGTTGTGATTGGTTGAGATTTTGAGTGAATAAGGTGGAGAGAGTGCAGCAGCAGCAGTAGAGTTAGCAACAGGTTTGTGCAGGTTTGGTGGTAGCTAACTGGCTACTCTTCTTCAGCATAAGAGTTGACTAATGCTAATAAGCTAGCGTTAGTACTCAGCATCCTTATGCTATTGGGTGTCAGTCAGAGTTATTTAATGGTATATTTAGTGAATGAGCAAGCTGAGGATGTTATAAGTCATGATATTAGGAAAACATTTTATTTCCAGCAAATGTATTTGATGGGTTTCATTTCTGTAGGTAGCTACTGGCTGGCTAGCTATATGAGACTGAAGAGATTTTTTTTTTACTGAAGCATATAAACTACAAGACCAAAAGAATGTGGACACCTGCTTGTCGAACATCTCATTCCAAAATCATGGGCATTAATATGGAGTTGGTCCCCCCTTGCTGCGATAGCAGCCTCCACTCTTCTGGGAAGGCTTTCCACTACTTACTTCCATTCAGCTGCAAGAGCATTAGTGAGGTTGGGTGCTGATGTTGGGCGATTAGGCCAGGTATGCAGTCAGCGTTCCAATTCATCCCGAAGGTTTTCGATGGGGTTGTTATTAACTGACTTAACTAGTTAAAGTTTAAAAATTAAAAATACACAAAATAAATACAAAAAACTAAGTCAGGGCTCTGTGCAGGCCAGTCAAGTTCTTCCACACGGATCTCGACAAACCATTTCTGTATGGACCTCGCTTTGTGCACGGGGGCTTTGTCATGCTGAAAAAGGAAAGGGCCTTCCCCAAACTGTTGCCACAAAGTTGGAAGCACAGAATGGTCTCTAGAATGTCATTGTATGCTGTAGCATTAAGATTTCCCTTCAGTGTAACTTAGGACCCTAGCCCTAACCATGAAAAACAGCCCCAGACCATCATTCCTCCACCAAACTCTACAGTTGGCAATATGCATTCAGGCAGGTAGCGTTCTCCTGGCATCTGCCAAACCAAGATTCGTCCGTCAGACTGCCAGATGGTAAAGTGTAATTCATCACTCCAGAGAACACGTTTCCACTGCTCCAGAGTCCAATGGCGGCAAGCTTTACACCACTCCAGCAGACGCTTGTGCTGAAGTTGCTTCCAGAGGCAGTTTGTAACTTGGTAGTGAGTGTTGCAACCGAGGACAGATGATTTTTTCACGCAATGTGCTTCAGCACTTGTTCTATGAGCTTGTGTGGCCTACCACTTCGCAGTGGTTGAAAAAGTACCCAATTGTCATACTTGAGTAAAAGTAAAGATAACTTAATAGAAAACTACAAGTAAAAGTGAAAGTCACCCAGTAAAATACTACTTGTGTAAAAGTGTAAAAAGATTTGGTTCTAAATATACTTAAGTATCAAAAGTAAATGAAACTACTGAAATATACTTGAGTATATTGTAAAAAACTTTTAAATAATTTCCTTATATTAAGCAAAGCAGCCGGCACCATGTTCTTGTTTTTAAAATGTATGGATAGCCAGGTGTACCCTCCACCACTCTGACATTATTTACAGATAGCCAGGTGTACCCTCCACCACTCTGACATTATTTACAGATAGCCAGGTGTACCCTCCACCACTCTGACATTATTTACAGATAGCCAGGTGTACCCTCCACCACTCTGACATTTTTTTACAAACAATGCATTTGTATTTAGTGAGTCTGCCAGAGCAGAAGCAGTAGTCATGACCATGTGTTCTCTTGATAAGTGTGTGATTTTGAAAATGTTCCTGTTCTGTTAAGCATTCATCATGTAACGAGTACCTTTGGGTGTCAGGGGAAATGTATGGAGTAGAAAGTACATTATTTTCTTTAGGAATGTAGTGAAGTAAAAGTAAAAGTTGTCAAAAATATAAATAGTAAAGTACAGATACAGAAAAAAACTACTTAAGTAGTACTTTAAAGTATTTTTGCTTTAGTACTTTACACCACTGCCACTTTGCAGCTGAGCTATTGTTGCTCCTTGATCTTTCCACTTAACAGCACTTACAGTTGACCGGGGCAGCTCTAGCAGGGCAGAAATTTGACGAACTGACTTGTTGGAAAGGTGGCATCCTATGACAGTGCCACGTTGAAAGTCACTGAGCTCTTCTGTAAGGCCATTCTACTGCCAATGTTTGTCTATTGAGATTGTATGGCTGTGTGCTCGATTTTATACAACTGTCAGCAACAGGTGTGGCTGAAATGGACGAATCCACTGATTTGAAGGGGTGTCCATCACCTTTTGGCCATGTAGTGTATGTGCAAATCATATTTTGACTGCCACTCACAGCCTGGTCTCATAGACTAGACGTAACATAGTAAACGTAAATCTGGGATACTTAAATGAGTATTATGTGTTACGTTTGGTATGGTTACATAAGACCGATGATTACTTAAAGCAAACTCATCACAGACAACTTTAACATTTTAACAACTTTCAACTACTAGTAACTACGTAGCCTGTTAGCTAACCCTAACCTTAACCATTTTAGTTAACCCTGACCTAAACCCTGTACCCTAACTCTTAAACTTAACCCTAACCCCTAACACCTAGCCTAGCTAATGTTAGCCAGCTATCTAACGTTAGCCACCTAGCTCGAATTAGTAATATTTCACACATTTTGATAATTTGTAACATATAGTACATTTTATGTGTTGTATATTTTGTGAATTCGTAACATATAATATGATTTTTGTCATTCGTAACATATATGAAATGGGTGATTGACATCCACATATGAATACATGCAATATGAAAAGTAACATATACTATGTAGAGTATTTCGGATTTACTTACAGAATAATACGAAATGCTCTGAGACCAGGTTGCCACTCAGGGTAATCTGTGGAAAGAATCCAGACTGAATGAGGTCTATATCCCACAGAAGCAATGATGTTAATCTCGGTCTCATTTCAATAAACACAAAATAATGTCCCTTTGCAAATACACTTGTACAGTAGAGACCTTGCAATCACACACTATATTAGAGTTTATTTGAGTGGGCATGACATCCATTGACTCCATTCCAGCTATTATTATGAGCCGTCCTCCCTCAGCAGCCTCCACTGATATAGGTATATGTCTGTCATATTTAGGTATCTAGCTATAAGTTAAACCTGATCAATCAGGTAGGTGTAAGCAAATATGGTAATTCCAAATGCCCTTAACTAGGTGACTTTGCTAGACAAGCACAGAGAGAGAGAGGGGGTGGAGAGAGAGGAAGAATGTGAGAAAGAAAGGATGAAAGTGAGAGAGGAAGAAAGATGTGGGAAGAGTGGAAGACAGAGAGATGGAAAGAGAGAAACAGAAAGAAAGACAGCAGTGCAAATGTACTCGTCTCTTCCAACTTGTTAGGCAATCGCATGTACCTACGGGGGAAGGATTGGCAGCCACACAGGAGGGTGATTTTTACTAAGGAGGAGAAGGAGGCCGTGCTGACCGAGATGCATGCTGGCCATTTCGGAGTAAAGCGCATCTTTGCCAAAATCAACCCACGCATCTTCTGACGGGGATTTGTCAAGGAGGTGGACAGCTGGGCAAGTGAGGGATTCTTTTGTTTATCAATCACATACTATTATTTCTCAAACTATTATGATTTCAATGAATGTCATATCAGAGAACAACCAAAGTTTCAATTTGTTAATTTTCGCTTAAAAGGACATACCCCAATCTAACTGCCTGTAGCTCAGGCCCTGAAGCAAGGATATGAATATTATTGGTACCATTTGAAAGGAAACACTCTGAAGTTTGCGGAAATGTGAAAGGAATGTAGGATAATATAACACAATAGATCTGCTAAAAGATAATACAAAGAAAACCAACCATTTTGTATTTTTTTTGTACCATTATCTTTGAAATGCAAGAGAAAGGCCATAATGTATTATTCCAGCCCAGGTGCAATTTAGATTTTGGCCACTAGATGGCGTCAGGGTATGTGCAAAGTTTTAGACTGATCCAGTGGATCATTGCATTTCTGTTCAAAATGTTGTGTCAAGACCACCCAAATGTGCCTAATTTGTTTATTAATAACTTTTCATGTTCAAAATTGTGCACTCTCCTCAAACAGTTGCATGGTATTATTTCACTGTAATAGCTCATGTAAATTGGACAGTGCAGTTAGATTAACAAGAATTTAAGCTTTCTGCCAATATCAGATATGTCTATGTCCTGGGAAATGTTCTTGTTACTTACAACCTCATGCTAATCACATTAGCCTACATTAGCTCAACCGTCCCGTGGATGGGACACTGATCCCGAAGAAGTTTTAAGCTCAGTACCCTGTCTAGCCTGCCAGAGGTTTGAGAGGGTGAAGACTGTGGCGCCGGAGTTGAAGCTCATCAAAGTTGTTTCCCCATGTCACATGATCGGTAAGTGTCCCAATTAAAAATGTTTCCTGATAATTTGTTTTGTATTGGTTGCTTTATTTGACTACAGCAGAGTTCAATATTATAGAATATGTGTTTTGTGTGTGTGTGTCAGTATCCTTACAAATATGAAAATTTGCACACTGTATGACACAGATACGGGTAAGAATAAAGTAATCTTCTCTCTAACACTTTAAATGTTAGGGGTGGACCTCATCGGAGCCTTCACAAAATCCAGGAATGGCAACAGCTGGTGTCTGACAGCGACCAATCACTTTACCAAGTGGGTGGAGGCAATACCCACTAAGGTCAGCAAAGGAAGAGAACGTGCTTAACTCTAAATTCCCTTCTGTAACCCATTTAAAAAGGGTGCTTGGAACCCAAAAATAATTGTTGTTTTGTATGATACCCATCAAGGACTAAACTGGCGAGGCCACCTCCAAGGCGATGATGGTCATCTTCAACACCCACGGTTCTCTTGAGGTCATCTTGAGTGACCGAGGTCATGAACACTGGAACAAGGTACGGATGTTATAGGTTATATTATGTCACCTATCATTTGTTTTATTTATATAAAAAAAAAAGATTCGTTTTTCCATGGTACATAATCAGACATATTCCAATATCTTACAGTGTCAATAGATATCGCTTTCCTACCCCCTCCTTCAGGTTTGGTGAATGGACCAACCAGACCCTCAAGACTGCCATGGGCAAGTCCCTTGATGGTAACCAGGAATGGTGGGAGAACAACCTGAAGGTAATTATCTTTGCACACAACAGCAGCGTCCAGACCTCCACCGAGTACGGACGGGAGCCGCACCTTTTGCATGAGGTAAACAATACAATTGTTTATACAATTATTGCATATACTGTAGTCATTCATATTTGTGATTGACTTAGTGTTGTTGTTTGTCTATTGATATTTTTGTATAATGTACTTTCAGATCACTGAAACCCCACCTGATGTGGTGGAAGTTGTGGGAAAAGATCAGAACGCCTTCCAGAACCACCTTCAGGCTGAGAAGGATGTGGAGGTTTTTGACCAGGTAAAAATGATTGTCCGCTGTTCATTTATTTTCTGGCCCTCCAAGAGATGTAAGAAATGTATTTGTAATATGAAATATAATTGCATTTATTCTTGTTATCAATCAAGGTGATACTGAACATTGACAAGGCACAGGAGAAACAGAAGGAGAACCACCGGAGCAGATTCAAGAAGGGGACGAAGTGCTACGACATCTGGCCAAATTACTTGGTTGAAAAAAATATATATATCTAAAAAATAATAATAATAATAATATATATATATATATTAGTGCATTCGGAAAGTATTCAGACCCCTTCACTTTTTCCACATTTTGTTTTTCTCATCAATCTACACACACTACCCCATAATGATGAAGCAAAAACAGGTTTGTAGAAATTATTCCCCCAGTACTTTGTTGAAGCACCTTTGGCAGCGATTTCATGACGTTACAAGCTTGGCACACCTGTATTTGATGGAGTTTCTCCCATTTTTCTCTGCAGATCCTCTCAACCTCTGTCTGGTTGGATGGGGAGTGTCGCTGCACAGCTGTTTTCAGGTTTCTCCAGAGATGTTTGTTCGGGTTCAAGTTCAAGTTCAATTCAGAGACTTGTCCCGAAGCCACTCCTACGTTGTCTTGGCTGTGTGCTAGGGTCGTTGCCCTATTGGAAGCTGAACCTTCTGGAGCAGTTTTTCATCAAGGATCTCTCTGTACTTTTCTTCGTTCATCTTTCCCTTGATCCTGACTAGTCTCCCAGTCCCTGCCACTGAAAAACATCTCCACAGCATGATGCTGCCACCACCATGCTTCACCGTAGGGAGGGTACCAAGTTTCCTCCAGGCGTGACGCTTGGCATTCAGGCCAAGGAGTTCAATCTTGGTTTCACCAGACCAAAGAATCTTGTTTCTCATGGTCTGAGAGTCCTTTAGGTGTTTTTGGCAAACTCCAAGTAGGCTGTCATGTGCCTTTTACTGAGGAGTGGCTTCCGTCTGGCCACTCTACCATAAAGGCCTGATTGGTGGAGTGCTGCAGAGATGGTTGTCCTTCTTGAAGGTTCTCCCATCTCCACAGAGGAACTCTGGAGCTCTGTTAGAGTGACTATTGGGTTCTTGGTCACCTCCATGACCAAGGCCCTTCTCCCCCGATTTGACCGGGCGGCCAGCTCTAGGAAGAGTCTTGGTGGTTCCAAACGTCTTCCATTTGAGACTGATGAAGGCCACTGGGATCTTGGGGACCTTCAATGCTGCAGACATTTTTTTGGTACCTTTTCCACAGATCTGTGCCTGAACACAATCCTGTCTCAGAGCTCTATGGACAATTCTTCGACCTCATGGCTTGGTTTTTGCTCTGACATACACTGTCAACTGTGGGACCTTATGTAGACAGGTGTGTGTATTTCTGAATCATGTCCAATCAATTTAATTTACCACAGATGGACTCCAATCAAGTTGTAGAAACATCCCAAGGAAGATCAATGGAAACAGGATGCACCTGTGCTCAATTTCAAAGGGTCTTGTTACGTCCGTCGTTAGAATGAGACCAAGGTGCAGCGTGGTAGGTGTACATCTTACTTTATTTTCAAATGACACCAAAAAACAACAAAATACAAAACAAAACGTAAAGCTCTGTAGCGCTAAACAGCAACTATACAAAGACAAGATCTCACAACACAAATGAGGAAAATGGCTACCTAAATATGATCCCCAATCAGAGACAACGATAAACAGCTGTCTCTGATTGGGAACCATATCAGGCCAACATAGACATACAAAAACCCCTAGACATACAAAACTAGAGTACCCACCCTAGTCACACCCTGACCTAACCAAAATATATAGAAAAACAGAGATATCTAAGGTCAGGGCGTGACAGTACCCCCCCGCCCAGATCTTTCCTAGTGTGCCTAGACAGTGAATATACTACTAATATACTATGTATGCCCGCGGGCCTCTTGCCTAAGCACTCCCTAGGTGCCTTCCCCTTCCCCCCTGGGATCAAACGAAACAGAATTTTACAAACAATTTCACAATCAAAAACAGACATAGACATACCTTAGTAGGACCGGCTACAAAAATACTGGCAACAAATTATACCTCTGCACAACAAGGAAAACACAGGACATACTCATCATCTCCCTCTGAGAACAACTAACACAGTAAATAACCCACAGCCATCAGCCTCCTCTCTCAGCAATCATGTCTCAGCAATGATCTCTCAGCAATTATCTTTCTTTTGAGCAACAGAACACTGGTTTTTATATAGCTTCAGAAGGCATTGGTAGTTGGAGACAGCTGCGTTCTGACGAGGGGGCGGGGTCAGCTCGCCAATTAGCCATGGAGTCGACCAATCAGCTGCTTGGGGGGGATTTCAGGAAGCCATCCTGAAACACACACCTAACAAACCACAACACAGAAACTGGGGAACGTAATACCGTCGCTGGAGACCCCGGACTGGGGACCGTCGCTGGAGGCTCCGGACTGGGGACCGTCACTGGAGGCTCCGGACTGTGGACCGTCGCTGGAGGTTCCGGACTGTGGACCGTCGCTGGAGGTTCCGGACTGTGGACCGTCGCTGGATGCTCCGGACTGGGGACCGTCGTAGGGAGATTCCGGACTGTGGACCGTCGTTGGAGGTTCCGGACTGTGGACCGTCTTTGGAGGTTCCGGACTGTGGACCGTCGTTGACAACAAGGTAGATGAAATCCGAGCAAGGGTTGCCTTCCAGAGAGACATCAGAGATTGTAACGTTCTTTGTGTCACGGAAACATGGCTCACTCGGGATACGTTATCAGAGTCGGTACAGCCACCTGGTTTCTTCGTGCATCGCGCCGACAGAAACAAACATCTCTCTGGTAAGAAGAAGGGCGAGGGAGTATGCCTTATGATTAACGAGATGTGGTGTGATCATAACAACATACAGGAATTCAAGTCCTTTTGTTCACCTGACCTAGAATTCCTTACAATCAAATGCCGACCGCATTATCTACCAAGATAATTATCTTCGATTATAATCACAGTCATGTATATCCCCCCCAAGCAGACACATCGACGGCCCTGGAAGAATTTCATTGGACTCTATGTAAACTAGAAACCACATATCCTGAGGCTGCATTTATTGTAGCTGGGGATTTTAACAAGGATAATCTGAAAACAAGGCAACCTAAATTTTATCAGCATATCGAATGCGCGACCCGGGCTGGCAAAACCATGGATCATTGTTATTCTAAATTCCGCGACGCAATCAAAGCCCTCCCCCGCCCTCCTTTCGAAAAAACTGACCACGACTCCATTTTGTTGCTCCCAGCCTATAGACAGAGACTAAAACAGGAAACGCCCATGCTCAGGTCTGTTCAACGCTGGTCCGACCAATCGGATTCCACGCTTCAAGATTGCTTCGATCACGTGGACTGGGATATGTTCCACATAGCGTCGGACAACAACATTGATGAATACGCTGATTCGGTGAGCGAGTTCATTAGCAAGTGCATCGGTGATGTTGTACCCAGAGCGACGATTAAAACCGGCAACCAGAAACCGTGGATCGATGGCAGCATTCGCGCAAAACTGAAAGCGCGAACCACTGCTTTTAATCAGGGCAAGGCGACCGGAAACATGACCGAATACTAACAGTGTAGCTATTCCCTCCGCAAGGCAATCAAACAAGCTAAGCATCAGTATAGAGACAAAGTAGAGTCGCAATTCAACGGCTCAGACACGAGACATATGTGGCAGGGTCTACAGTCAATCACGGACTACAAAAAGAAAACCAGCCCCGTTGCGGACCACGATGTCTTGCTCCCAGACAAACTAAACAACTTCTTTGCTCGCTTTGAGAACAATACAGTGCCACCGACACAGCCCGCTACCAAAACCTGTGGGCTCTCCTTCACTGCAGCCAACGTGAGTAAAACATTTAAATGTGTTAACTCTCGCAAGGCTGCCAGCCCAGACGGCAGCCCTAGCCGCGTCCTCAGAGCATGCGCAGACCAGCTGGTTGGTGTGTTTACAGACATATTCAATCAATACTTATCCCAGTCTGCTGTTCCCACATGCTTCAAGAGGGCCACCATTGTTCCTGTTCCCAAAAAAGCTAAGGTAACTGAGCTAAATGACTATCGCCCCGTAGCACTCACTTCCATCATCATGAAGTGCTTTGAGAGACTAGTCAAGGACCATATCACCTCCACCCTACCTGACACCCTAGACCCACTCCAATTTGCTTACCGCCCCAATAGGTCTACAGACGACGCAATCGCAATCACACTGCACACTGCCCTAACCCATCTGGACAAGAGGAATACCTATGTAAGAATGCTGTTCATCGACTACAGCTCAGCATTTAACACCATAGTACCCTCCAAACTCGTCATTAAGCTCGAGACCCTGGGTCTCGAACCCGCCCTGTGCAACTGGGTACTGGACTTCCTGACGGGCCGATCCCAGGTGGTGAGGGTAAGAAACAACACCTCCGCCCCGCTGATCCTCAACACTGGAGCCCCACAAGGGTGCGTTCTCAGCCCTCTCCTGTACTCCCTGTTCACCCATGACTGCGTGGCCATGCACGCCTCCAACTCAATCATCAAGTTTGCAGACGACACTACAGTGGTAGTCTTGATTACCAACAACGACGAGACGGCCTACAGGGAGGAGGTGAGGGCCCTCGGAGTGTGGTGTCAGGAAAATAACCTCACACTCAATGTCAACAAAACAAAGGAGATGATCGAGGACTTCAGGAAACAGCAGAGGGAGCAGCCCCCTATCCACATCGACGGGACAGTAGTGGAGAAGGTGTAAAGTTTTAAGTTCCTCGGCGTACACATCACGGACAAACTGAAATGGTCCACCCACACACCCATACAGCGTGGTGAAGAAGGCGCAGCAGCACCTCTTCAACATCAGGAGGCTGAAGAAATGTGGCTTGTCACCAAAAACACTCACTAACTTTTACAGATGCACAATCGAGAGCATCCTGTCGAGCTGTATCACCGCCTGGTACGGCAACTGCTCCGCCCACAACCGTAAGGCTCTCCAGAGGGTAGTAAGGTCTGCACAACGCATCACCGGAGGCAAACTACCTGCCCTCCAGGACACCTACACCACCCGATGTCACAGGAAGGCCATAAAGATCATCAAGGACAACCACCCGGCCACTGCCTGTTCACCCCGCTATCATCCAGAAGGCGAGGTCAGTACAGGTGCATCAAAGCTGGGACCGAGAGACCTAAAAACAGCTTCTATCTCAAGGCCATTAGACTGTTAAACAGCCATCGCTAACATTGAGTGGCTGCTGCCAACATACTGACTCATCTCTAGCCACTTTAATAATTAAAAATTGGATGTAATAAATGTATCACTAGCCACTTTAAACAATGCCACTTTATATAATGTTTACATACCCTACATTACTCAGCTCATATGTATATACTGTACTCTATACCATCTACTGCATCTTGCCTATGCCGTTCGGCCATTGCTCATCCATATATTTATATGTACATATTCTTATTCATTCCTTTACACTTGTGTGTATAAGGTAGTTGTTGTGAAATTGTTAGATTACTTGTTAGATATTACTGCATGGTCGGAACTAGAAGCACAAGCATTTCCCTACACTCGCATTAACATCTGCTAACCATGTGTATGTGACAAATACAATTTGATTTGATTTGATACGCAGATGAAGTAAAAACACTAGCACTGCAAACACTCAGAACAAAGAGAGCAGCAGCAGTGCCTGGACTTTGCAGTCTCCCGCTTCAAGTCCCCCTTCTGCCTGTTGAGAACAAGTGACAGGCAGAACCTCCCACCCACACAGCAACCACCTACTCTATATTCCACACACCAGAATTCAGTATTTGGGTCTAGGATTGCCATGTGAGTGTACAAACAAATCTGTGAAAATGAATTAATGACACAACTGTACAATTAAAAAAAAAAAAAAGTGTATGTATAAAAATCTTAAAATATTGCCAGGTTGGCTTTCACAGCTGTTTCACAAGGTGTTCATTATTGTAAGTTGTAAGGTATCCTTTGATGGTAGTTATTTGTTGCACATTATTCATTGTTGTGCCCTAGGACCTACAATAGATACATATAACAGTAGATTCAATCACAAGGGTGTACTAATGAGCAATGCGAGATAGATTTTTAAAATCATAATAGAGGACTACTGAAATTATATTTCAGTGTAGATGAGAGAAGGGCAGGTTCAAATAAAAACATGGCAGCCAGACAAGCCAGTGTATCAAATGGATTTGCATTTGAATGGAGTGGAAATTAGCTGACTTTGTGATCTGTAAGGTAAGTAACTTTAATGTGTCAAGCAGATGACACATTTTCTTTGCCATTTCTGAAACGTAGCAACAGGTAAGACATGGATTTCATGTTGTTATGTTAACAAGGTACCCAAACGTAGTTTGAAGTAATGTTTTCATTTTATTAACTAAACAAAACTTGTTTAAACAGCGAAATTGTCATGGAAATCAACCTTGTTTGCATAGCGATGATGAAAAGAATGTAATTTAGGCTGTAATAATCTCAAAAATTCTAATCATTAGGTCATCACACCGTTGATATAGCAACGGACGCTAATAGTTTATTGAAAACCATTATGATGCAGGGGGACACACTTTTTGGCTGGGGGACATTATTTGGCATGACAGGCCCCCTCGAGGTCAGGGCCCCTGGGCACGTGCCCTGCATGCCCGGCCAGTATTCGGCCATGATTACTACAAGTTTAGATAACTGGCTAGACTACCTTACCAATCTAAACATTGTTAGCTGACATGGCTTATTGAGTTTATTTATTTAACTAGGCAAGTCAGTTAAGAACAAATTCAAATTTACAATGACGGCCTACCTCGGCCAAACCCTAACCCGGACGATGCTGGGCCAATTGTGCACCACCCTATGGGACTCCCAATCACGGCCGGTTGTGATACAGCCTGGAATTGAACCAGGGTCTGTAGTAATGCCTCTAGTACTGAGATGCAGACTGCTGTGCCACTCTGGAGCTTGCACCTTGTGTATTCTACTATTCAAACTCTCAACAGTAAGTTGAGACCCCAACTGAATTTCTAAGTGAACGCTTATGTCCCTAATGCCTGGAGCCGGTCCTGGTCATTGTAACATGTTAAGTAACCTTGACTGAGACCTGAAGACTTGCATTTGCTCCAAAGCTAAGGCTTAGGCTTTAGCTAAGCAGAGGCTAACAGTATTGTGGTGTGCAGGACTAACCCAGTCAGTAACACAAGCTATCATTGGGCTCACTCCCACCAGATTCTTGTGTTATGAATGCGCTATGTATACCCCCTTCATATAAAGTGTTACTTTTTAGGTCTTGATTCACTAAACCAGAGTTAGGCCCCCGCCATCAGGGACTATGAACCCACCTCATTGAGGTTTACTACTATTGATACTTCATTTATAAGCTTCAATGCCATACAACACTCCTTCAGTGGCCTCCAACTGCTCTTAAATGTAAGTAAAACTAAGTGCATGCACTTCAACCGATCGCTGCCCGCACCTGCCGGCCCATCTAGCATCACTACTCTGGACGGTTATGACTTCGAATATATACAAATACCTAGATGTCTGGTTAGACTGTAAACTCTCCTTCCAGACTCACATTAAGCATCTCCAATCCAAAATTAAATCTAGAATCGGCTTCCTATTTCGCAACAAAGCATCCTTCACTCATGCTGCCAAACATACCCTCGTAAAACTGACTATCCTACCGATCCTTGACTTTGGCGATGTCATTTAGAAAATAGCCTCCAACACTCTACTCAGCAAATTGGATGCAGTCTATCACAGTGCCATCCATTTTGTCACCAAAGCCTCATATACTACCCACCATTGCGACCTGTGTGCTCTTGTTGGCTGGCCCTCGCTTCATATTTGTCGCCAAACCCACTGGCTCCAGGTCATCTATAAGTCTTTGCTAGGTAAAGCCCCACCTTATCTCAGCTCACTGGTCACCATAGCAGCACCTACCCGTAGGACGCGCTCCAGCAGGTATATTTCACTGGTAATCCCCAAAGCCAATTCCTCCTTTGGCTGCTTTTCCTTCCAGTTCTCTGCTGCCAATGACTGGAACGAACTGCAAAAATCACTGAAGCTGGAGACTCATATCTCCCTCACTAACTTTAAGCATCAGCTGTCAGAGCAGCTTACAGATCATTGCACCTGTACATAGCCCATCTGTAAATAGCCCACCCAACTACCTCATCCCCATATTGTTATTAATTTGTTTTAATCCTTTGCACCCCAGTATCTCTACTTGCACATTCATCTTCTGCACATCTATCACTCTAGTGTTTAATTGCTAAATTGTAATTATTTCACCATTATAGCCTATTTATTGCCTTACCTCCCTAATCTTACTTCATTTGCACACACTGTATATAGACTTTTCTATTGTGTTATTGACTGTACGTTTGTTTATTCCATGTGTAACTCTGTGTTGTTGTTTGTGTCGCACTGCTTTGCTTTATCTTGGCCAGGTTGCAGTTGTAAATGAGAACTTGTTCTCAACTGGCCTACCTGGTTAAATAAAGGTGAAATAAAAAATGTAACAATAAATTATATCACCTGCGTGTGAAAATATCTCACAGTACACCTGGTACGCGGAAGTTGTGAAAGATGTCTTTGGCAATGCCACCTGATATGGATGGAAATGTATTGTCTAGGCTGCCTAGAACATAAATGATTGTCTGTCAGATAACATAGAGATCTGTGAGTTATTGTCTATAGGTAGGTTTCCATCAGGCCTGTCCTGACATTGGATGGAAGCCTGGCTATTGTAATTCTTTGCAGGGTGCATCCTCAGGTCAGGAAAAAAAAATAGAATGAGGAAATACTGAGTCTATGGGTATAAATTACTGTCTATTCATGCTGCATTAGTGTTCCAAAGAGCACAAACAAAAAAGATGATTCTCCTCACTTCAATACAGTTGACACTGGTAGGTTGTGTCAACTCAATACAGAGAAAGCAGCTGAAACAGGCGTTAATTAAATAAGTGAATGAAAAATATAAACGTGTGTCAGGCCGAACAACGCCATTTCCCTGTGACTGTATTCATGTTACAGCATTGCCTCTTGTGCCTTATATGTCAGACATGTGTTCTCGAAAAATGTGGGTCAGCAAATTCTACGAAAGATTGTGGATTAATCAAAGATTAACTAAGGCCGTTAACCATTGAAAATGTTTTCCATTTCCGGTCTACTTAAGGGGTAGCTCTCCCATAGACACTAATGGGATAGCAGCTGTGCCTGGTCTACTTAGTTTATTGACTGTATATGAACCAGAAAAAAATGAGGGAGAGGGATGTCTCGCTTACTCTTTCGTCTCTGATTCTACAAGATGAAAAGCTGAAATTAGTATGACATCCTGGCAATTAAAGCATACTAAATGTTAGATATTACTCACATGGCCTACTATAAAACTTATTTTTGGGGAATACCCAAAATGCCTAGGCTTCTATTTAGAATGCAAGGACGGGTGTTCGGACATGGCTGTCCCAGGCCACTATTACTCATAATGAATTAGTATGTGATCTCTTCACCTGAGCCAGGCACAGGACTGTTGATGCTGTTCAGTTTGAGTAAAGGTCTAAATAAGATTTTCTTTTCATTGTAAATAAAGAATTTGATCTAAATCTGTTGCATTGCCCTTACTGCCCTTACTGCCCTTACGGCTGCTACAGGGTCCTATTCTACAACAGGCGGGGGACTTTCAGAGACTAGTGCATCCTGACTGATAATCAATCACTCAATCATATCAACACCATACGTATTTCACATTTTTGACCTTCTGTAACATTGCCCCCTTGTGAAAAACTGATTGAACTTCAACCAGGAACTATGAAGCTTGTCTGGTGATTAGGGCCCCTATCCACAAAGCGTATCAGAGTGCTGATCTAAGATCAGTTTTTCCTATTAGATAATAATGAATAAGATTATATGGATCCTAGATCAGCATTCCTACTCAGAGATGCTTTGTGGATACGTGCCCAGTTCATCACCCCAGTCCCTTCACATGGCCATTAGACCACCAGGTGGCGGTGTCACTCCAGGCAATATCCCCTGCAGAATAATGCTCAAACCCTACATGAAGACTGAATTTGTGTGTGCATGTATGTTTAAAAATATATATATTTAACATTTTTATTTAACCTTTATTTAACTAGGGAAGTCAGTTAAGAACAAATTCTTATTTACAATGACGGCCTACCTAGTGTCTGTGTGTGTGTGTGTGTGTGTGTGTGTGTGTGTGTGTGTGTGTGTGTGTGTGTGTGTGTGTGTGTGTGGTGGGGGTGGGGGTGGGGGGGGCAAAGGCTGCGCTGTCCCACAGTGTGTTACTGTAAAGGGAGAAGAACAACAAACGTCACCTCTGTTCTGTCCTGGGGTGTTATCTCCCCACTCTGACAGACTCCCCACCTCCCAACAAAGACAGGAAGCTCCCTGTCTCCCACTTCCTGAAAGGATGACTTCCTGTCCTTGCTGGGGAATGTGGGAAAAACAGAGAGAAACAGGAAGTATCGATAAATCAGACCTGTAGTAGATGCTTATTGTTGCTGATTTCCCCTCTGCCACTCTACTGTAAGAAGTGATGTGCCCAGCCAGCCACCACTTGATAGAGAGATTGGAGAGGTGAGCGGGTTGTTGGTGGAGAGTGCGTGTGTGTGTAGGCATGTGTGTGTGTTTGTGTTATCACTGTGAATCAGTGGGCTTGATTCACCACAAAAAGCCAAGCACTTAGGAGAAGCACTACAGTGTGGTGTGGTGACTGATGCTAAAAGTGGTTTATTTTGGGGGTGTGGAATGGCTGCGTCATTCAGGGCCGTCCTGTCTGTCTTTATCTTCCTTCCTTCCTGTCTCCCTCCTGCCTCTCCATCAACATGTTTGTGTTCAGGGTCGCATCCCAAATGGCATCCTATTCGGTATTTAGTGCACAAATTTTGACCAAGGATAGGGCTCTGGTCAAAAGTAGTGCACTAAATAGGGAGTAGGGTGCCATTTGAGATGCATCCCAGGCCTAGTTGCGACTGTTACCAACCAGGAAATCCTGTGTGACCTCTCACCCCGTTCTCCCCTGAAAACACGGTCTGCCTGTCAGTGACGTTCAGGAGGTGGAATGTTCATCTGTGTTGATGAACTCCTTACGTAACGTACCTCGGCTGCTAATCAGTGTTTGAACAGGCCATCTGAGGAGGTGGTGGAGGTAGTAGAAACATCAGCAGGACTTAGCCAGGGTATTGATGGAATGGAAGCCCTGTGACACAATTCAATACATCAACAGACAGTAACATACAGTGCACACACCCGTTCCATCTCATTCAAGCATGCATGCACGTACACACACATGCGCACACACATGCACAGACTCAAGCACAAGATGGCGCCGACAGAGTGACTTTTATTGTGTTTAACTTTACTTTTTCTTTACAAAAAGGTCACACAATTATCATATATTATGACCGCCAAGCACTTCTGGACATCAGATCCACAGTTACTAACCTCGATTTCAACATCAAATACGACTTCAACTCCAACTCAGCTGTTCCACTGTTCATATGGGCCCTATTCCTTTGTTCCATGGGATACCAAAACGCCGCAGGCATAGACGTGTGAGACGAGGTGGAGTCCTGGTGAAATTGAGGCGAAGAGAAAACTGAAAAGGTGCTCCCCTCCGTTCATTTGGCAAATGTCCACTCACTCAAGAATAAGATGGATGAGCTTCATTCGAAAGTCTCCTATCATAAAGACTTGACAAGCTGTAATATTTTGTCTTACTGAAACGTGTCTGGATGATGACGCTATGCATGTAGTACTCAGTGGTTTCTCCATGCAGCAGCAGGATCAGACGAAGCCTTCGGATAAGTTTAGTTTTTTTTATAAATAGCAACTTGTGTGCTGCTTCAAGTGTGAAAGAAATCTCCAGCTTTTGCTCACCTGATATAGAATACCTCATGGTAAGCTGCAGACCCTTTTATCTACCAAGAGAGTTGGTGGAGACTTTTTAACGCTGGGAGACTTAAAACCATCCTACCTCACTTCTAGCAACACGTCTCCTGCCCCACTAGGGGCCCTAAAACTATAGACCACTATTATTCTACACACAGAAACACATACAAAGCCCTTCCTCATTCTCAAATCTTTTATTCTACACACAGAAACGCATACAAATCCCTCCCTCATTCTCAAATATTTTATTCTACACACAGAAACACATACAAAGCCCTCCCTCATTCTCAAATCTTTTATTCTACACACAGAAACACATACAAAGCCCTCCCTCATTCTCAAATCTTTTATTCTACACACAGAAACACATACAAAGCCCTCCCTCATTCTCAAATCTTTTATTCTACACACAGAAACACATACAAAGCCCTTCCTCATTCTCAAATCTTTTATTCTACACACAGAAACACATACAAAGCCCTTCCTCATTCTCAAATCTTTTATTCTACACACAGAAACACATACAAAGCCTCCCTCATTCTCAAATCTTTTATTCTACACACAGAAACGCATACAAACCCTCCCTCATTCTCAAATATTTTATTCTACACACAGAAACGCATACAAACCCTCCCTCATTCTCAAATCTTGCGCAGACCAGCTGGCAAGTGTCTTCACAGACATTTTCAATCTCTCCTTGTCCCAGTCAGTAATCCCAACATGTTTAAAGCTGACCACCATTGTCCCTGTTCCCAAGAGCTCCAAGGTAACCTGCTGTCACGACTCCCACCAAAGGTGGCTCCTCTTCCTGTTCGGGCGGCACCGGTCTACTAGCTGCCGCTGATCCCTTTTCCCTTTTCTGTTGGTTTTGTCTTATTGGTTACCCCTGTTTCTTGTTTAGGTTTTTGCTCTTTTGCTCTTTGTGCAGGCTTATTTTTCCTCTGTGTATGTGGTAGTGCGTTTCCCTTTGTTTTTCCTCCGGACTGGTTGGGTCCTGGTTTTGGGCCGGTCTTGTATGTGCGCTCGGTATTGGCGTGAACATTTTTTCTCTGTGCCGGAATAAAACATTGTTCTGTACCTTCTGCTTCCTGCGCCTGACTCCGCACCACTACGCCTTAAGTGCTTTACACCTGCCTTAATAATGACTATCGCCCTGTAGCACTCACATCTGTAATTATGAAGTACTTTGCAAGGCTTGTCATGACACACATCAACACCATCATCCCAGACACTCTAGACCCACTCCACTGCACCAACACCATCATCAAGTTGGCTGAAGACACGACAGTGGTAGGCCTGATCACCGACGGCAATGAGTCAGCCTACAGGGAGCAGGTCAGAGACTTAGCAGTGTGGTGCCAGGACAACAACCTCTCCCTTAATGCCAGTAAGACCAAGGAGCTGATCGTGGACTATAGAAAAAAGATGGGAGAGCAGTTCCTTGGCGTCCACATCACTACTAAACGATATCATAACCGCCATCGATAAAAGACAGTACTGTGCAGCCGTCTTCATCGACCTGGCCAAGGCTTTCGACTCTGTCAATCACCGTATTCTTATCGGCAGACTCAATAGCCTTGGTTTTTCTAATGACTGCCTCGCCTGGTTCACCAACTACTTTGCAGACAGAGTTCAGTGTGTCAAATCGGAGGGCATGTTGTCCGGACCTCTGGCAGCCTCTATGGGGGTACCACAGGGTTCAATTCTCGGGCCAACTCTTTTCTCTGTATATATCAATGATGTCGCTCTTGCTGCGGGCGATTCCCTGATCCACCTCTACGCAGACGACACCATTCTGTATACTTCTGGCCCTTCCTTGGACACTGTGCTAACTAACCTCCAAACGAGCTTCAATGCCATACAACACTCCTTCCGTGGCCTCCAACTGCTCTTAAACGCTGGTAAAACCAAATGCATGCTTTTCAACCATTCGCTGCCCGCACCCGCCCGCCCGACTAGCATCACCACCCTGGACGGTTCTGACCTAGAATATGTGGACAACTAAAAATACCTAGGTGTCTAGTTAGACTGTAAACTCTCCATCCAGACTCATATTAAACATTTACAATCCAAAATCAAATCTAGAATCAGCTTTCTATTTCGCAACAAAGCCTCCTTAACTCACGCCGCCAAACTTACCCTAGTAAAACTGACTATCCTACCGATCCTCGACTTCGGCGATGTCATCTACAAAATAGCTTCCAATACTCTACTCAGCAAACTGGATGCAGTCTATCACAGTGCCATCCGTTAACAAATCACCTTATACCACCCACCACTGCGACCTGTATGCTCTAGTCGGCTGGCCCTCGCTACATATTCGTCGCCAGACCCATTGGCTCCAGGTTATCTATAAGTCAATGCTAAGTAAAGCTCCGCCTTATCTCAGTTCACTGGTCACGATAACAACAGCCACCCGTAGCACACGTTCCAGCAGGTATATCTCACTGATCATCCCCAAAGCCAACACCTCATTTGGCCGCCTTTCCTTCCAGTTCTCTGCTGCCAGTGACTGGAACAAATTGCAAAAATCGCTGAAGTTGGAGACTTTTATTTCCCTCACCAACTTTAAACATCAGCTATCTGAGCAGCTAACCGATCGCTGCAGCTGTACATAGTCCATCTGTAAATTGCCCACCCAATCTACCTACCTCATCCCCATACTGTTTTTATTTTATTTACTTTTCTGCTCTTTTGCACACCAGTATCTCTACTTGCACATCATTATCTGCTCATTTATCACTCCAGTGTTAATCTGCTAAATTGTAATTATTCGCTGCTATGGCCTATTTATTGGCTACCTCCTCATGCCTTTTGCACACACTGTATATAGACTTTCTTTTTTCTACTGTGTTATTGGCTTGTTTATTGTTTACTCCATGTGTAACTCTGTGTTGTTGTCTGTGTCACACTGCTTTGCTTTATCTTGGCCAGGTTGCAGTTGTAAAGGAGAACTTGTTCTCAACTAGCCTACCTGGTTAAATAAAGATGAAATAAAAGGACTTAACATGGTCCACACACACCCACAAAGTCGTGCAGAGGGCACAGCAGCACCTCTTCCCTCTCAGGAGGCTGAAAAGATTTGGCATGGGCCATCGGATCCTCAATAAGTTCTACAGCTGCAACACCGAGAGCATCTTGACTGTCTGCATCACCGCTTGGTATGGCAAATGCACCTCCCTTGACTGCAAAGTGCTACAAAGGGTGGTGCGGACAGCCCAGTACCTCATGGGGCCCGAGCTCCCAGCCATCCACGACCTCAATAACAAGTGGTGCCAGAGTTGTCTGTGAACAGGTTATTATACACAATTATACAATTATACACAACATAATGCACATTCACATTCACGCAAGCACACACGCGCACACACAGACTGTGACAGACAGACAGTACCTCCAGCACCTCCAGCACACTCCCTTACCTCATATGCCTCCTACCCCTGCCCCTGATAGGTTCCCCTGCTTTTTCTGTATCGTTCACAGGATGTTTTCTCTTCACTGATTGGGCCACAAGCTTGTCTTCCCTGTTTCTATTGGCTCTTGGCCAGAGTCCCGGTCTATGGCTACGAGATAAGAAAATCAGGGTGGCCTTGTCAATCCTGGGGTTATCAGGACTACTGTTTATTCAACCCTAACTTCAGCTGCCACTCAAACCCTGCTAACTCTTTCTGTGTGCGTGCGTGCATGCGAGCGTGCGTGCGTGCGTGCGTGCGTGCTTGCTTGCTTGCTTACATATATGTGTGTGTGTGTGTGTGTCACTCTACCCTGCCCTTGTTGTTACTATAGGAAACAAACCATCACACTGCAGTGTATCACAGGGTGGACCAGGCTATCAGGCACTGGGCTCACTCTTGCATACTACACTCCAATGAGAACAGTCATACTTCCCTCCTCTTTCTTTCTTTTTTTCTTTCTTGGCTTGCTCAGAACAGATGTGTCAGCGTCTGGACCACTGCTAACTGCTCAGCCCCCCGTTCCCCATTCCCCTTTTACTATTCTCTCTCCCTCCCTCCTCCTCTCCCTCATTCGTTTTGTTCTAGTTGTTCTGAGAAAGGATATGTTTGATGTTTTAAACGGAATGTTCCATAGCTCCTCAGTGGGGGTGTAGGAGTGGGGGTTAAGAGGTTGCAGCGATGCTCTTGTCATGGACATCAGCGTGTTCATGGAAAGCTGAGCCTTTCAGTGGACAGTCTGATATGGAAAGGTACTGTACGTACCATATGCTGAGAGGTGTGTGTGTGTGTGTCCTGATAGCACAGCACATAAGGCAGACAGAGAAAACTAGACACAGGTTATCAACTGATGGGATAGGAAAACAGCATATCCTCTGGAAGCTATACACTCTTAGAAAAAAGGGCTCCAAAATCGTTCTTCGGTTGTCCCCAAAGGAACCCTTTGAAGAACCATTTGGTTCTAGGTAGAACTCTTTTGGGTTCAATGTAGAACCCTCTGTGGAAAGGTTCTATCTGGAACCTAAAAGGGTTCTTCAAAAGGTTCTCCTACGGGGACAGCCAAAGAACCGTTTTAGGATCTAGATAGAAAAAAAGGTGCTAAGTGTAGGGAGGGAGAGACGGAGGGAGAGAAGGAGGGAGAGACGGAGGGAGGCAGGGAGGGAAGGATGGACAGAGGGAGGGGTTTGGGGGAGGGTGAAAGAAAGAGGGAAGAAGAAGGAAGTTATTCTTCTAGTATCATGCTATCCATCCCTGCCACAGCAGGATTCAAACCAATTTAAAACTAGACTAGACTTGCTCAGTATAACAACCGGCCATGACCGGGAGTCCCATAGGGGGATGCACAATTGGCCCAGCATCGTCTGTGTTAGGGGAGGGTTTGGCCAGGGAGGCTTTATTTGGCTCATCGTGCTAAAGCGACTCCTTGTGGCAGGCCGGGCACCTGCAGGCTGACTTCAGCCGTCAGTTGAACATATTTCCTCCGACACATTGGTGCAGATGGCTTCCGGGTTAAGTAGGCGGGTATTAAGGAGCGTGGTTTGGCGGGTCATGTTTCAAACTCTCTTAACATACTGTATCATAACTCAAATCTAAGGGAAATATTGCTACATGTAATTGGGTTTTGGTTTTAAGTTTAAGTTTTAGTTAACAAAGAATGGGTAGCGCCAAAACATGTGTAAAAAAGTCATGTTGATCTCAGAGAACAGACATGACAGCAATTAAGTACTCTTTGCATGTGCTTATAGTCATGGATTGCATTTGCTCCATTCATTGTAAAAATGTTGTTAGTCTGGCTTGATGGTGCACATATTGACTTGTTGCTCTGTTGACTAGGGCGGTTGCCTTTGAGTTGCGTGCCGTGCAGAAAGTTGATAGACCGATTGAAGCAGAATAGAATGCATTTCATTACATCTAGACTAACTTACTGTAAGTTTTCTATACACTCTGTATCGGCAGTTTGGTATTCATAATTTGTTTCACATGACATGAATATGCTTGTTTTCAATCCTAACAAAGCTGTTAGATTCCATCGCCTTTCTCTTGGTGAAAACCCATCTGCATCCAGTGTGTTTCACACATTCCAATTCATTCCGTCTGTCCAGTCGAGGCTATATCTAATTCCTCCACTGATTATTGCTCAATGTATTTTAAGGAGTTGCTGGAAAAAGAGAGGACTTGCAGGTTCAGGAAAAGGAAAATGGGAGAAATGGAAAAAAAGGAGAAAGCAATCCTTTATAGTTCTGTTGAAAGGAGAATGATGTTCTTGTGTTTCTTAGTGTTCTATTCCAGTAGTAGGTATTCCTTGTGCCAGATGGGAGGCTGGTGTT
Source organism: Salvelinus namaycush (assembly GCF_016432855.1). Lineage (NCBI taxonomy): Eukaryota > Metazoa > Chordata > Actinopteri > Salmoniformes > Salmonidae > Salvelinus > Salvelinus namaycush. The sequence goes on along the minus strand of NC_052333.1, from coordinate 16,886,663 downwards.
CCAACTCAAACATCTACAGCGGTCTACAGCGCCTCTACACCAGACTCTGGGAGATGGAACACAGGCCAGTTTAGCCTTTTAGAACATAATGAGTAAGATTACATGGTCTAGGTCCCAAATGGCACCCTATTCCCTATGTAATGCACTGCTTTTGACCCTATGGGCCCTGGTTAAAAGAAGTGCACTAAGTAGGAAATAGAGTGCCATTTATGACACAACCACGGACATGGGTAACCTCGTCCTCAGGCTAAATCCTACCACACAATACAGAAGGCTAGACAAAGGGGTATACAGCTGGTGGACGAGACTTTAGAGATAGGGGGAACCTGATCCATGATCAGCAATGCTACTCTAAGACCGTGGAAGGTGGATTGCTGTGTGTGTGTGTGTGTGTGTGTGTGTGTGTGTGTGTGTGTGTGTGTGTGTGTGTGTGTGTGCGTGCGTGCGTGCGTGCGTGCGTGCGTGCGTGCGTGCGTGCGTGCGTGCGTGCGTGCGTGCGTGCGTGCGTGCGTGCGTGCGTGCGTGTGATGTAGCAGCCAGACGTGATCTACTGTATGAGAGGAATGTTGTAGTGAATCAAAGCTTCTGTTCTGTTCTCAGTATTATAATCTACACATCAACCTCTGACCTCATAACTGTTCTGTTCTCAGTATTATAATCTCCACATCAACTTCTGACCTAACTGATTGATTGACTGACTGACTGACTGACTGACTATAGGAGGAAAAAGAGACACAGCACACACATACACATGCACACACACGGGCACACACACACATGCACGGGAATGCATGCACACACACGTACACACACTACAGACCTGTTAACAACCAGCCAAAAAAAGGTCGGATTTGGAGCATATGTGTAAAGTTCATTGCGTAAAGTTTTTAAAAATCTGACTCCCAAATCTGTGTGTTCGGGGGTTTATTATGTTGATACAGTACCTCAGTACAACCAAATCCATGTTAAACCAATGACTGAATCTCTTCACACAAAAACAAGATTAGGCCATTTTCTCTTGCTAATTTAGGCCACAGAGATTACCAGGTGATTTATACAATGATGCATGGTTACATTCGCTTTTCAGAAAACAATAAGCAGAAGTAGTAGATCACTACAGTTCTCAGAGGGTTAAGCCTCCACTTCAAAGAATAAAGGTTCAATGCAGCCGTTTTTATCTAAATATCAAATCATTTCAGAGTAAAAATAAAGTACCTTACTATGATTGTTTTCAGTTAAAATGGTCAAAAAGAAACAAGAAAAACTTTGAAAAATGCAATTTGTCAAGCAAGGATTTTACTAGGACTGGGAGTGGTCTGAGAGAGGGGCCTAATTGGAGGAGCCTAATAGGAGGGATGTGTAACCTGAAAACTAGCTGTTGTCCAACATTTCCTCATCTCCCACCCCTTCTAATGCGACTAGCCCTGATGCTCCTCCCTCTTTTTCCCCTGCCCCGCTACAAAGTTTCTCCCTGCAGGCGGTCACTGAGTCCGATGTGCTAAAGGAGCTCCTTAAACTTAACCCCCAAAAAACATCTGGGTCAGATGGTTTGACCCTTTCTTCTTTAATGTTGCTGCCCCTATCATTGCCAAGCCTATCTCTGACCTTTTTAACATGTCTCTCCTCTCTGGGGAGGTTCTCATTACTTGAAAGGCAGCCATGGTGCATACTTTATTTAAAGGGGGAGATCAAGCTGATCCTAACTGTTATAGGCCAATTTCTATTTTGCCCTGTTTATCAAAAGTGTTGGAAAAACTTGTCAATAATACAGTGACTGGCTTTCTTGATTTTTTATAGTATTCTCTCTGGTATGCAATCTGGTTTCCGCTCAGATTATGGATGTGTCACTGCAACCTTAAAGGTCCTAAATGATGTCACCATTTCCCTTAATTCTAAGCAATGTTGTTCTGCTATTTTTATTGACTTGGCCAAAGCTTTTGAGAGAGTATGGCTAGACGGTACACTGTCCTTCTCTCAGCACATATCAAAGCTGCAGGCTAAGGTTAAATCTAGACTTGGTTTCCTCTATCGTAACCGCTCCTCTTTCACCTCTTTCACCCCAGCTGCCAAACTAACCCTGATTCAGATGACCATCCTACACATGCTAGATTACAGAGACATAATTTATAGATTGCCAGGTAAGGGTGCTCTCAAGCGGCAAGATGTTCTTTGCCATTCGGCCATCAGATTTGCCACCAATGCTCCTTATAGGACACATCACTGCACTCTATACTCCTCTGTAAACTGGTCATCTCTGTATACCCGTCGCAAGAACCACTGGTTGATGCTTATTTATAAAAACCTCTTAGGCATCACTCCCCCCTATCTGAGATACCTACTGCAGCACTCATCCTCCACATACAACACCCGTTCTGCCAGTCACATTCTGTTAGAGGTCCCCAAAGCACACACATTCCTGGGTTGCTCCTCTTTTCAGTTCGCTGCAGCTAGCGACTGGAACGAGCTGTAAAAAAACACTCAAACTGGACAGTTTAATCTCCATCTCTTCATTCAAAGACTCAATCATAGACACTCTTACTAACAGCTGTGGCTGCTTCGCCTGATGTATTGCTGTCTCTGTTGCCTTTGCCCAATAATGTTTGTACCATGTTTTGTGGTGCTACCATGTTGTGCTGCTGCCATGTTGTGTTGCTACTATGCTGTGTTGTCATGTGATGCTGCCATGTTGTGTTGCTTCCATGTTGATGTCATGTTGTGTTGCTACTATGCTGTGTTGTCATGTGATGCTGCCATGTTGTGTTGCTTCCATGTTGATGTCATGTTGTGTTGCTACTATGCTGTGTTGTCATGTGATGCTGCCATGCTATGCTGTTGTCTTAGGTCTTTCTTTACGTAGTGTTGTGGTGTCTCTCTTGTCGTGATGTGTGTTTTGTCCTATATTTTTATTTTATTTTTTATTTTTAATCCCAGCCCCCGTCCCCACAGAGGCCTTTTGGTAGGCCGTCATGGTAAATAAGAATTTGTTGTTAACTGACTCGCCCAGTTAAATAAAGGTTATATATATATATATATATATATATTTTTTTTAATATATTGGCAGAGGAAGGCATACTCTCAGGTGGTCCAAAAACCCCACCCAGCCAAACAAGCTGACATTTCAGGCTGTCTTTTCAAACAAGTCTTAAACTAAAAGTGCATTATCATAATTTTCCCAATTTCACAGTATTGTTCCAACCTCATAGTGTGGAAATATATATAAAACACAGAAAAATCACGTTTTAGACTGCTCTGCCCCTTTGAAGGCACAGTCTGCAATATTGTTTCCTGCTTTTCAACAGTAATTTCAACTAATTAAAGATAAACCCATTGAAAGAGTTTAACTTGGCCTCTCAAGTGGCGCAGCGGTCTAAGGCACTGCATCGCTACAGACCTGGGTTCGATTCCAGGCTGTGTCACAATTGTCCATGACCGGGAGTCCCTTAGGGCGGTGCACAATTGGCCCAGTGTCGTCCGGGTTATGGGAGGGTTTGGCCGGGGGGCTTTACTTGGCTCATTGCGCTATAGCAACTCCTTGTGACGGGCTGGTTCCCCTGCAGGCTGATTTCGGTAGTCAGTTGAATGGTGTTTCCTCCAACACATAGGTCCAGCTGACTTCCAGGTTAAGCGGGCGGGTGTTAAGAAGAGCGGTTTCAGAGGACGCATGACTCAACCTTCGCCTCTCTGGAGCCCGTTGGGAAGTTGCAGTGATGAGACAAGATCGCAATTCGATATGACGAAAAAGGGGGTAAAAAAAATCTATAAATGAGTATAACTTGTAAAAAAAACTTTAAAAAATGAGTATGACTTATAAATGCCTTATGAGCTTGTCTAAACATACTGTATCATATCTCAAATCGAAGGAAATTATTGCTACATGCAATTGGGTTTTTGGTCATTTAAGTTTTAGTTAACAACGGATGGGTAACTTCAAATCATGTTTAAAAAAAGTAATGTTGATCTCAGGGAACAGACATGATAGCAATTAAGTGATCTTTGCATATGCTTATAGTATTGGATTGCATTTGCTCCATTCGTTGTAATAATGTTGTTAGTCTGGTTTGATGGTGCATATATTGAAGACGGTGGCTTTATTAACGAGAGGGATTCCCTGTATGGGGCGGAGTCTGCTGCATATGGAGGCGGTTCAGGGAAGAGTTTTCCTTCTTGTGTGTGTTAAACTTGTGGCAGTCAGCTGTTGGATGTGCAGTGTTAAATGTGTGTGAGTGGATGTTGTGTGTGACTGTGTACCCAGCTCAATAGGACAACGTGAGAGATAACTACAGGAGATTTTCCCATTTGTTTGGTGCTTTTATCTAAAGGAATAGCCTACCGACACCGATTGTCACGCGCCCCGCTCTCTTGGCGCCCTGTGTTTCAGCTCCGTGCGTTTCTGTGTGCTAGTCCAGCAGGTCTCGAGGTGAGTCGTCCTTTCTTTACCTGATCTGATCTGATCCGATCCGTTATGTTTCTGTTTGGAGAAGTACCGCAAAGACTACTTTCTTGGAAAACGTTATGTTGTTTATGCTTACTTTACATATGTCATGCACTCAGATAGAGGGAGAAGGGGGGGGGGTGTACATTGTAAACATGCCCCCTGACAGCCTGGCCTATAGGACCAACTCACACATACTGTTGAGCAGACTAGTCTACCAGTTCCGTAAAGCAGAAGTCGCCTACAACAACAACACACTATGCATCTTTACCTAAGTCACAGACTAAATCATAATAATATGTTTTACATTTTATACAGTGTGTAGAGTGGACCTCAAATCATGGTTGCATCAGGCCAGAGTCTGAGGTTCTGTTAGTTTATGGCAGTAAGTAGTTACTTTTGTTTGTCTGCATGGCTGACTGTCATAAAGACCATGACTTATTATACATAGACATTACATAATGTAATCTGCACCTTTTATGGTCTCAGCTATCTGACTGGCTAAGCTGCACTGTCACTGAGTCATCTGTCAACCCTCCTCTCTTGTGCTCTCTCTCTCTCTACTAATCAGCTGTGCCTCTAGATATTGAATTGCAGGATCAGGTGTGTTAGTGCAGAGAATTTTGCGGAATAAGCAGAATTTACTTGGGATGGGGGCCTTCTCAATAAAACCACACACACACACTAGAGGAGGCTTGTGGGAGGAGCTATAGGAGGACAGGCTCATTGGAATGGAATAAATGGAACAGAGTCAAGCGTGGTTTCCATATGTTTGTTTGATACCATTACATTTATTCCATCCATTACAATGAGCCCATGTTCCTATAGCTCCTCCCACCAGCCTCCACACACACACACACAGACACACAGGGCCCTGACATTATTAAGTTGCTCTTTGTTCCAGTCAGCTCTCTGGTCCTCTCTGTATGGCCAGTTAATCAGTTTCTCTCTCTCTCTCTTGCCCCCCCCCCCTTCTGAAACACAAATGTCAGAAAATGTCAGAAAATGTCAAGTGGGTTGTGTTTCAATACATCAACATGGTTATTAGATGGACATGGCATGTTATTAACACCCATTCCCTGTCCAACTAGAGGCCAAATAACATGAAGCTAGTTAGTCTCTCTCTCACATGAAGCTAGTTAGTCTCTCTGTGTGTGTCTGAATGAATGAAGGGGTCAGTGTGATAAGACAGGAGAATGGGGTAGCTGTTAATAGCTGGCTTCTATTTTCAGCTTATCGAGTTAGTGAGTTGGCCCAGTCATGTTTCTCCTAGCGTTAAAGCTCAGACATACCGGTAGAATTGTCAAACGTTTTTCTGCCGACAGTACTTAGCACCTCTGAACAGAGTGTCGGCAGTCAATCTCTTTTGTGTTCACACAGCAACGACCTTGGACGTCTTCAGCCACTCAGCCTTGTTAACATACTCCAAACCAGAAGGTGGCAGTAGCGTTGCTTGGCAACGCATGTCCATGCGTATAGCTTGGAAGCTAGACCATAAGCAATCTGCGCCAAAGTTGCTTTTTTTGTAGAAAGCCATTGTTGATACTAGCCAGATGCCCACAGCTAAATAACTACCTAGCAAAGTGACAAATAAACAATTTAATTCACTTTCCATAATTACATACTGCCAGTGCTAGCCCATAGCCAAATGTTTAGCTAGCTTGCTGATGTTAGTGTATTCGCTAGCTAGCACAACATAGCTAGCTAGGTAGCTAGGACACTGCACTAACTTGGCAGTTGTTTCAAGGATACTATCCATTGTGATTGAATTATAATATCAGTACTAGCTACAGAGGTTTCCTAGCTTGTAGGAAGTATTTAGTGTTGTGTGCATTGCGTCTGTGCAATTAGCTAGCTACCATCCCATATCCTACATTGCATATGAAGTGTGACTGGCTTATCCGTGGATATATGGATGCTGCCCCATGTGGGGGATATTGCTCTTTGATTAGCTCAAAGTCAAGTTGTTGGCCACTGATGAGCATTGTGATTCTACAAATAGAATCGGTAGGTTCGTCGCTACCGGGTCGGCATACAGCAGGTACTGTTTTTGTTCTAGCAAGATGAGGAACGACCTTCCACTGATAAGAACCGGTGAGATTCTCTATGTGTTCCATGCTTTACAGTGAGTTAGCCCAGTCAGTGTTTCTCCTAGCGTTACAGTGCTGCGGCAGCCCACCGAAGATTGCCTACTAGCAATGTCCAAGGTGAAAATGTTAACTTCCACTTAAATATAATTTTCGCGTGCTCTTGGCCATCAGCAGTTGAAACAATAACAAAGTGCTTTTCCCACCCCTGTTTCTGTAAAAAGCTGAGGGATGGTGCTGGAGAAGTGTAACCAGTCTAATTCATAGACAGCGCTAAGGACTGATTGATCATCCATGATATAAAAAATATAGTTTTAACCATGTTTAAAGTGCTATATAGTGTTTGTTTACATTTCTTTGTTTACAAACATTGGAGTAAAACACGCTTATATTTTGGGTTCTGATGGGGTCTGACAGTTGAACTAAGCTGAGGCATTTATAAGTTATATTCTTTGAGAATCAATGGTTACATATCATTCATTTATAAGTCCAAAAATGGATGTAGCAACTGCAGATTGCCTATTTTTTTTAAAGTGGAAGTTAGGATTTGTCCCAGGGGAGAGGAACTGCCCCCTCTCATTGAACCACAAGTTCAAGGCCGACCGCCCTGTGGGCATTGTTAGCAGGAAACAGGATCCCCATTTATAATGAATGAAAAAATATCAATATTTGTGTAAAAAAAAAAATCAAAGACAATCATGGTACCAATAATTTTATTCTAATACAGCTAGCTAAGGGCATGTATGTCCTTGAACCAATTATTTTAAAATCACACACAGAAGAAGTTTAGTTGCTAATGGCAACCTGCAGTGCCACAGTCAGCCTTCAACTTGAGTTACACAATGAGAGGGGGCAGCACTGAGCTAGCCTGCAACATCACTTCCTGGAGTAGCTCAAACTGCACGTCTCCATAAAATGCCATCTTCACCAACCTAATTTGTCTCCAATGTGCTATTGAGTCTTCACATAGGAATAAATGTATCATGTGATCGATGGCTTTGTCCATTCATATACTGTATATACAGTCATTGATTTGTCCCCAAGCAGGCAAGGTTAGGATAAGCTTCATCATGGTACGGTCAGGAATGTGGCAGTGAGTTATCTGGGACCAGTGTGCTTAGTCAATGCATGTAGACCAATTTAGACACTCTTAAGACTAGCTCATATTAGATAAGAAAGAAGACTTGAGTACTAGACCAAGAAGCACTTTTAATGGAGATTCTCTTTTGAGCATACTTTTTAGTTCAGGACTATAGGCTTACTTTTTGTCTGGGAAACTCGCCCTTAGTCTGTCACTCTCCTCTCTTTTTCTTTCTCTCTCTCTTTCTTTCTTTCTCTCTCTCTGCAAGTGTTAAGTAGTCATGTGATATGGGATAATCCCTTATTTAGTCTGAGGAGTTGCTGTGTTTGAGAAGCATCAGAGCTGTGTGTGTGTGATTTTGTTATTGTCTATCTCTACAGTTAGGGTTCCTTGTTTGATGGTCCGTTGGTCTCTCTGTGTAGGTATCTGGTCAGTGGAGTGAGAAGTAAATGTGATCTCCTGAACCGGAGCCTGCAGAAGGATAACATGGCCTTAGCTGGGTGTCCGGACTACTTCCTCCTCCAATCTAACTTCCAGGTAAAGACTATACACACACACACACACACACACACAACACCTGTGTCTGTGACTATAACCATAGTGACAGGGCTGGGTCTCACATGTTTGCATGCCTGCCGTAACCGTGACAATGCTCAGCTGACACATAGACCCCTTAGAAGTGGTTATAGAAGCAGTAGTATTTAGGGTTTCTTCAACTGGCATTTCTGAAAAACCTGTGCATTTTGGGATAGTTACCCTAGTAGCATTACTATTATTCCACTGTACTAGGTAGCCTAGTGGTTAGAGCATTGGGCCAGTAACCGAAAGGTTACTGGATCGAATCCCCGAGCTGACGAGGTAAAAATCAGTCGTTCTGCCCCTGAACAAGGCAGTTAACCCACTGTTCCCCGGGTGCCGAAGATTTGGATGTCGACTATGGCAGCCCTCCGCACCTCTCTGATTCAGAGGGGTTGGGTTAAATGCGGAAGACACATTTCAGTTGAATGCATTGTTATACAATTGACTAGGTATCCCCCCGTACTGTAGTGAATGAGGCTATTGTGAGTCAAGCAGGCTTTTGTGCTTTAGTCTGAGTCTGAACCGTTGTGTCCTATAGGACTAGACTGGAGGCCCTCAAGGCCTATAAATAGACCAGCAAAACAAACAACTTCACAACATCAGACACACACCACCTTTCCCACCCACCCCAATCAGCATTTTAGTTCATTAGGGTTGAAAGCGTGGAATGTGTGTGTGTGTAAGCTGTCATGCTGTATCATGTTGATGGGCCAACCTTATCCATTATATAATGCATTGTCACACACACACACACACACACACACACACACACACACACACACACACACACACACACACACACACACACACACACACACACCATGCAGCCTCTCAGGGCTGAGACAGTAGGTTGAGTGTGTGTAGATGAGGATGAACCTCTCTTCCACATACTGTACTTACATAACTCTCTGGGTATATTTTGTCCATCTGAGCCATGTTCCAAGACTCTCGGAGCGGAAGAGCTGAGTGCATGTCCAAGTGGGAGAGCTGGATGTGAGCCATGGACACATTAGAGGGAGAAACGCTTTGTGTGAGTGTGTAGCAGAGAACCATGCTAGAAGACTTTTCTCTCCAAACTAGGCTTTAGCTCAGCGGGCTAATTCTGTCTTGTGGCACACTGATAACCTGTGTTCAAACCCAGTGGTCTCCATATGCGTGGATATGGTGTGTACTGTGCAGGCCCGAGTTCTACCATGCTTGCTAAGATGGTCAGACCTGCTCATTTTTACAACACTAGCTTCTCAAACCGCTCTCTTTCACCACCTTTTGTCCTCGACCTGTTCAATACAGTCAGAAAAGACCTTCCGCAAGGTAAGGAAACAAATACCTAAATATGTAAAATTGCTAAAATATCCCTTTATTGTGGTAATATAATACTTAACTCTGTCCTACAGACGTGGGAATGTGGTAGTTACAACCTTCCTGCACAGTTATGTGGTATCACTGCTGCCATGGACCTGTGTGTCTGTGTGAAAGGTCAGTATGGTTGTGGTTATAGGACCGTTCTGGTGTGTGTGTCAAGTTTGTGTATGACTAGCATATTATATGTGTGTTATGGAGTGTTTGTGTTGTGTAGTTCTGGTTTCCACAGACGTATGTATGCAGCAGAGCTGTCCCTAGAAAATCCTTGGCTGCTTCTCGGAGCTGTAAATCTCTCTGGGCGTTTATGGATGTTTTCAGAGGGGAGTGGTGTGTGTGTGTGCATGTAAGTCTGTGCGTGTGTGTGCCGTACCTCTGGCAGCGGGCAGTTCCTGGGAACTGTACTTCCGTGTTCTCCGCTTTCCTGGAAAATTGAAAATGTGTTTTCCTTTTTTTATTTTTATTCTCCTCAGCAGTGCTCCTTATCTGAGGCTGCTTCGTGTGTGTGTGTGTGTGTGTGTGTGTGTGTGTGTGTGTGTGTGTGTGTGTGTGTGTGTGTGTGTGTGTGTGTGTGTGTGTGTGTGTGTGTGTGTGTGTGTGTGTGTGTGTGTGTGTGTGTGTGAAGAGCAGTCTGTGCATCTGTGTGTGCTGGCACATGCAAACGTTTGTGTGCGTTTGTATATATTGGCTGGATGACAGATTCATATCCGTGCAGACAAAACTCTCACAGACGTGTTCCAAACGGTTTCTCTTTCTCAAATGACACCTTAATCCCTGCCACTACTTTGACCAGAGACCTATGGGTACCTATGTTCCATTTGCATAAAAAAAATGATACAATGCTAAGGGAATATGCATGTTGCCCTGTAGTGTATACTACTGTTCAAAAGTTTGGGGTCACTTAAAAATGTCCTTGTTTTTGAAAGAAAAGCACTTTTTTTTAATAAAAAACAAACAAACATCAAATACAGTGTAAACGTTGTTAATGTTGTAAATGACTATTGTAGCTGGAAACGGCTGATTTTTGTAAAAAAAATAATATCTACATAGGCGTCCAGAGGCCCATTATCAGCAACCATCACTCCTGTGTTCCAATGGCATGTTGTGTTAGCTAATCCAAGTTTATCATTTTAAAAGGCTAATTGATCATTAGAAAAGCGTTTTGCAATTATGTTAGCACAGCGGTAAACTGTTGTTCTGATTTAAAGAAGCAATAAAACTGGCCTCCTTTAGACTAGTTGAGTATGTGGAGCATCAGCATTTGTGGGTTCGATCTTATAGGCTCAAAATGGCCAGAAACAAAGACCTTTCTTTTGAAACTCGTCAGTATTCTTGTTCTGAAATGAAGGCTATTCCATGCAAGAAATTGCCAAGAAACTGAAGATCTCATACAACGCTGTGTACTACTCCCTTCACAGAACAGTACAAACTGGCTCTTACCAGAATAGGAGTGGGAGGCCCCGGTGCACATCTGTGCAAGAGGACAGCTTCATTAAATCGTACCCGCAAAACACCAGTCTCAATGTCAACAGTGAAGAGGCGACTCCGGGATGCTGACCTTCTAGGCAGAGTTCCTCTGTCCAGTGTCTGTGTTCTTTTGCCCATCTTAAACTTTTTTTTATTGGCCAGTCTGAGATATGGCTTTTTCTTTGCAACTCTGCCTAGAAGGCCAGCATCCCCGGAGTTGCCTTTTCACTGTTGATGTTGAGACTGGTGTTTTGCGGGTACTATTTAATGAAGCTGCCAGTTGAGGACTTGTGAGGCGTCTGATTCTCAAACAAGACACTCTAATGTACTTGTCCTCTTGCTCAGTTGTGCATCGGGGCCTCCCACTCTTTCTATTCTGATTACAGACAGTTTGTGCTGTTCTGTGAAGGGAGTAATACACAGCGTTGTACGAGATCTTCAGTTTCTTGGCAATTTCTCACATGGAATAGCCTTCATTTCTCAAAACAAGTGTAGACTGACGAGTTTCAGAAGAAATGTCTTTGTTTCTGGCCATTTTGAGCCTGTAATTGAACCCACAAATGCTGATACTCCACATACTCAACTAGTCTAAAGATGGCCAGTTTTATTGCTTCTTTAATCAGAACAACAGTTTTCAGCTGTGCTAACATAATTGCAAAAGGCTTTTCTAATGATTAATTAGCCTTTTAAAATGATAAACTTGGATTAGCGAACACAACATGCCATTGGAACACAGGAGTGATGGTTACTGATAATGGGCCTCTACACCTATTTAGATATTCAATAACAAAATCTGCCGTTTCCAGCTATTATAGTCATTTACAACATTAACGATGTCTACACCGTATTTCGGATCAATTTGATGTTATTTTAATGGACAAAAAATGTGCTTTTCTTTCAAAAACAAGGACATTTGTAAGTGACCCCAAACTTTTGAATGGTAGTGTTTGTCCTGATTTATTGTGCTTTCTGTTTCTCCTTTCACACAGGAAACTGTGGACCGGACTTCCTCCCACAGACCGGACGATTTGAATGGTCAAGGGTTTCAACTCTCTGCCCATCGGAACTCTGACCACCAAGGTGATTGTCCTCTCATCTCATCTAACCTCCCCTTTCTCCTCTGTTGTTCAAATGAAGAGGCTATAATAGTGTTATTTTTTTTGGTGCTCAGCATTTTACTCACTCGCTGGTGGATTGATTTTTCCAGAATATCCAGCAGACTCCTTGGAATTCTGTAGGAATGCTCTTCTAGGAATGCTGTGGGAAGGCAGGCTGTAAATCTTCTTCCTGTTTGACCCGTTACTTCCTGGGGGTGTCGTCAATGCCCGGTCTCCATGGCTATTATTGCTCACAGTCATGTTGTAAATATTGGCTCACTGTAAAGTATGTAGGCCTAAAGGACCATGAAGTACATTGACCTTTTATTTAGTCAAATAAAATTGTATTTGTCACATACACGATTAGCAGATGTTATTGTGGGTGTAGCGAAATGCTTGTGTTTCTAGCTCCAACAGTGCAGTAATATCTAACAATTCACAACAAAACACACAATACACACAACCTAAAAATAAAAGAATGGAATTAAGGAATATATAAATATTAGGATGAGCAATGTTGGAGTGGCATAGACTAAATACAGTAGAATAGAATACAGTATATACATATGAGATGAGTAAAAATATGTAAACATGATTGAAGTGGCCAGTGATTTCAAGTCTATGTATATGAGGCAGCAGCCTTTAAGGTTCAGGGTTATGTAACGGGGTGGAAGCCACCTAGTGATGGCTATTTAACGGTCTGATGGCCTTGAGATAGAAACTGTTTTTGAGTCTCTCGGTCCCAGCTTTGATGCACCTGTACTGACCTCACCTTCTGGATGAATGTGGGGTGAACAGGCAGTGGCTCAGGTGGTTGTTGTCCTTGATTATCTTTTTGACCTTCCTGTGACATCGGGTGCTGTAGGTGTCCTGGAGGGCAGGTAGTTTGCCCTCGATGATGCAATGGGCAGACCGCATCCCCCTCTGGAGAGCCGTGTGGTTGTGGGCGGTGCAGTTACCATACCAGGTGGTGATACAGCCCGACAGGATGCACTCAATTGTGCATTTAAAAGTCTGAGGGTTTAAGGTGCCAGGCCAAATTTCTTCAGCCTCCTGAGGTTGAAGAGATGCTGTTGCTCCTTCACCACACTGTCTGTGTGGGTGGACCATTTCAGGTCATCAGTGATGTGTATGCTGAAGAACTTGAAGCTTTCCACCTGCTCCACTACGGTCTCGTCTATGGATAGGGGCGGGCTCCCTCCATTGTTTCTTGAAGTCCACCATCAGCTCCTTTGGTTTGTCGACATTGAGTGAGAGGTTATTTTCCTGGCACTACACTCCCAGGGCCCTCACCTCCTCTTTGTAGGCTGTCTCATCATTGTTGGTAATCCGGCCTACTACTGTTGTCGTCTACGAACTTGATTGAGTTGGAGGCGTGCGTGGCCACACAGTCATGGGTGAACAGGGAGTACAGGAGGGGACTGAGCATGCGCCCTTGTGGTGCCTCTGTGTTGAGGATCAGCGAAGTGGGGGTGTTGCTTCCTACCTTCGCCGCCTGGGGATGGCCTGTCAGAAAGTCCAGGACCCAATTGCACAGGGCGGGGTTCCGACCTAGCCGATAGTCATTTACTTCAGTTACCATAGCTTTCTTGGGTACAGGAACAATGGTGGACATCTTGAAGCAAGTGGGGACAGCAGACTGGGATAGAGAGAAATTGAATATGTCTGTAAACACACCAGCCAGCTGGTCTGCGCATGCTCTGAGGACACGGCTAGGGATGCCGTCTGGTCGGCAGCCTTGCGAGGGTTAACACGCCTAAATATCTTATTCACGTCGGTCATGGAGAAGGAGTGCTCACAATCCTTGGTAGCGGGCCTCGTCAGTGGCACTGTGTTATCCTCAAAGCAGGCGAAGAAGGTGTTTAGCTTGTCCGGAAGCAAGATGTCAGTGTCCACGACTTGACTGGTTTTCCCTTTGTAGTTCGTGATTGTCTGTAGACCCTGCCACATACGTCTCGTGTCTGAGCCGTTGAATTGCAACTCCACTTTGTCTCTCTACTGACATATTGCCTTAAGGAGGGAATAACTAGACTGTTTGTATTCGTCCATATTCCCAGTCACCTTGCCATGGTTAACTTCTCTAGGGTATGTGGGATGGTAGCGTCCCACCTCGTGGAACTGCAGGGCGCCAAATTCAAAACAACAGAAATCCCATAATTTAAATTCCTCAAACATACAAGTATTTTACACCATTTTAAAGATACACTTGTTGTAAATCCATCCAAAGTGTCCGATTTCAAAAAGGTTTTACGACGAAATCACACCAAACGATTATGTTAGGTATGAGCCAAGTCACAGAAAAAGACAGCCATTTTTCCAGCCAAAGAGAGGAGTAACAAAAAGCAGAAATAGAGATAAAATTAATCACTAACCTTTGATGATCTTCATCAGATGACACTCATAGGACTTCATGTTACACAATACATGTATGTTTTGTTCGGTAAAGTTCATATTTATATCCAAAAATCTGAGTTTAGGCGGGACGCTACTGTCTCACTGAGAAAATGCTGAGCGCCAAATTCAAATTAATTACTATAAAAATCAAACTTTCATTAAATCACACATGAAAGATACCAAATTAAAGCTACACTGGTTGTGAATCCAGCCAACATGTCAGAATTCTAATGGGCTTTTCGGCGAAAGCAAACGATGCTATTATCTGAGGATAGCACCATTGTAAATAAAGAGAGATAAGCATATTTCAACCCTGCAGGCGCGACAAAACGCAGAAAATATTATTCATGCCTTACCTTTGACGAGCTTCTGTTGTTGGCACTCCAATATGTCCCATAAACATCACAAATGGTCCTTTTGTTCGATTAATTCCGTCTATATATCCAAAATGTCCATTTATTTGGCGCGTTTGATCCAGAAAAACACCGGTTCCAACTTGCTCAAATGTGACTACAAAATATCTCAAAGGTTACCTGTAAACTTTGCCAAAAAATTTCAAACTACTTTTGTAATACAACTTTAGGTATTTTTTTTTACATTAATAATCGATAAAATTGAAGACTGGATCTGTGTTCAATACAGGATTACAACCAACTATAGCTAGCTTTCTGGTCTCGCGCCTCTAACAAACAGTACACCTCGAGTGACTCTCGTTCAAGATGGCCGTACTTCTTCATTACACAAAGGAATAACCTCAACCAATTTCTCAAGACTGTTGACATCCAGTGGAAGCGGTAGGAACTGCAGACAGGTCCCTTAGAAATCTGGTTTCCCAATAAACTCTTGAAAAGAGAGTGACCTCAAAAAAACAACAACATCTGAATGGTTTGTCCTCGGGGTTTCGCCTGCTAAATAAGTTCTATTATACTCACAGACATGATTCAAACAGTTTTAGAATCTTCAGTGTTTTCTATCCAAATCTACTAATAATATGCATATCTTGTCTTCTGGGGAAGAGTAGCTGGCAGTTTAATTTGGGCATGCTTTTCATCCAAAATTCCAAATGCTGCCCCCTACCCTAGAGAAGTTAAATGTGGTGGTTCACGCTTTCAGTTTTGCGCGAATGCTGCCATCTATCCACGGTTTCTGGTTAGGGTAGGTTTTAATAGTCACAGTGGGTACAACATCTCCTATACACTTCCTGATAAACTCAGTCACCGTATCCGTGTATTTGTCGATGTTATTCTTAGAGGCTACCCTGAACATATCCCAGTCCACGTGATCAAAACAATCTTGAAGTGTGGATTCTGATTTGGTGAGACCAGCTTTGAATAGTTTTTAGCACAGGTACTTCCTGTTTTTCAGTTTCTGTCTATAGGAAGGGAGGAGCAAAATGGAGTCATGATCAGATTTGCCAACGGGAGGGCGAGGGAGGGCCTTATAGGCACTTTGAAAAGCTGAGTAGCGGTGGTCTGTTTTCCCAGAGCGAGTGCTACCATCAATGTGTTGGTAGAACTTTGGTAGTGTTTTCCTCAAATTTGCTTTGTTAAAATCCCCAGCTACAATAAATGCTACCTCACTATGTGGTTTGCATAAAGTCCAGTGAAGTTCTTTTGAGGGCCGTCATGGTATCGGCTTGAGGGGGAATATACACGGTTGTGACTATAACCGAAGATAATTATCAGCATTTGATTGAGGTATTCTAGGTCGGGTGAATTACTTGAGTTTTTGTATGTTATCACAATCACACCATGAGTGGTTAATCATGAAACATACACCCCTGCCTGCCTTCTTCCCAGAGATTTCTTTATTCCTGTCTAGGCGATCTACTGAGAACCCAACTAGCTGTACAGTCTCAGACAGTATATCCCGAGAGAGCCATGTTTCGGTGAACATTAGCGAGTAATATTCTGGAAATGGTGGGTGGTGTGTGCGCTTCCTGAGTCGGACTAGAAGTCCACTCCGATCACCTCTTCTCAGCCGGCGGTGTTTTGGATCAGCCTCTGGAATCCATTCAATTGCCCTGGGGAGTACGAACAAAGGATCCAATTCGGGAAAGTCCTATTCCCGGTCCTAATGCTGGAGAGTTACTGCCGCTCTGATATCCGAAAGTTCTTTCCGGCTGTATGTAATAACACCAACAATTTCCTGGGCTACTAATGTAAGAAATAACACACACAAAAAAAAAAAAATGCTTAGGAGCTAGAAGTAGAGCTGCCCTATCTATCGACGCCACCAGGCTGTCATGCCAGGCTTTATTATGCTAGGTTATAGGGATGTGCAGATCTCCTTACAAGCACGATTCGATACGCATCTAGATACATGTGCTCCAATATGATACAGTAACAATACTTTTTGTTTGAAACGATTCGGTGCGATTTGATTAGTGGAATGGATCGGCACAATTTATGTTTCTGTCCCCCCCACCTTTTATCTGAAATACTCATCACCCACTGATTTAACTTGTCAGATAGCAGATTTAAAATGTTTTTTTTGAGCTAGTAATATGTAAATATTTATCTTTTAGAAATTAGCTATGACATACATAGCTAATTAATATAACAGTTTTGGATTTCACCCCATCTCAAAAGCAGATGGTTTTGACCAAGAGCTGCTCTCTTCTCCCGTCCTGACCTGTGCGGCTCGCAAACATTATTGCTGTCCTTGTTATGAAATTACACCTTTACCCTGTTCATGTAAAAATGATCAAAATCACTGACTGTTTAAAGCAGAGCTAATATTTTGTACGGTGGACCTGGCAATCGAAAACCACCAATCAGCAGTTAGATGTGCAATCAGCAAAATGTGAGTTGTCCACTCCGGTAGCCCGGTACGTCTCCACCGGTAAAACAACATTTTCGACAGTGCATTTGGTATCAATGACCCAAAAAATGACATTGGTTGTCCCTCATGTAGCCCTTTGCACTTGCACCCATATACATGTTGAAAATGGCAGATTTGGACTCTGATAAGCACTTAAATTGGAATGCTGTACACTTCACATTTCCATATCATAAAACTCATGTCATATACAGTGTTAACATTTATGTTCATTATATTTGAAGTACAGTTACAAGATGACATGGCGTTATTTTCTGGGTCCTCCTGAACAGAATGAGACAATGTTTGTTGTATTGTGAAGGAAATGCACTCATGACTCCATTCTATTGCACCAAAATTACGATCTGCTTCTCTAAATTGCCCAGTGAAAGCCTAAGATCATATTTTATAATTTAGCTTGTCATGTTGGAAATTGAACAAGCTTTCAAATTATACCCATCTGACCCAGATTGTGATTTATAATGGACCGTTTTTGTATTGCTTAACAGTAATTGTGTAAAGGCGGAGATGCAGGGCTGTGTTCCAAACAACACAACTACAAGTGTGCTTGCTCTAGTTCCTCAACGGCACAGCTAGGAGAGCTCAAAAAATCACCTTCTAGTTGTAGACTCTTCTTTGAGTCATAAAAGTGCATTGAAATTGTTTAGGAACTGTGCACACTTTGGAGAGGTGTGTGTGGCCACTTGGAAACACCAGTTAGACCTCTCACTCAAACTCTTGTCATTTTTTTTGTCTTATGTTGCAACTACCCTAAATTTTGTTACTGAATGTATCCAGAGTATTTTCAGACTTCGTTATCAACAAATATAATGAAAAGTACAGTAAGTGTAAAATCAACATTCTAATGTTTGGATTCAGTCTTGTGTCAGGTGAACTGTTGTGTTCTCACCTTTGTCTAATAATTTCCCCATTATCTCCAAACTGGACCCTTTTTTAATGGCTACAGGTATTGCATATACTTTCCATATTTCTTCTGTAAGAAACATTTCAATTTAGCCCTATCCATACAGTATAGGACAATTCCCACGAGTGTAAGGAGTTAATAAAGCCTATGATTTCATATTGCGAAAGCCATTTTACAAACATCTGAATGCTGAAGGTGCCATGCAGATGTAGTCTACCAATATTAGAACAGGGATAGAGAAGGCCTACCTCTCGTGCAGCTGCATCTCTCGCGCTGTGTACACAGTTGTTATCTGACTTGTAAAGCAATGTCATATGCAGCTCCATGCACAAAATTTTGATAGGATGAAGGAGAGGACGCATCAATTCCGTCACAACAAATTAGAGGTATTTGCAGAGTAAGGCAGAAACAATTATGAGTAAAAATGTTGGTAAACCTGCGATTCGTAACATTTGAATCAGTTTTCTTACCGATGTATGCTTCATTTGGATCGGTGTGGGCTCCCGCAGACCAATACACTTGTCTAGAGGCATATTTAGCTGGTTTAGTGACTTGACAGTATGATAACTGTAGAGAATGATCGACTTCGTTATGTTGACTGTAGAGAGTGACAGAGACTTTGGTATGTTGACTGTAGGGGATGATAAAAATGTCATTATGTTTTAAAACTTTAAATGTAACCTTTTATTTAACTAGGCAAGTCAGTTAAGAACAAATTCTTATTTACAATGACAGCCTACCGGGGGAACAGCAACTAGAGTTCAGGGGCAGAACAACAGATTTTTACCTTGTCAGATTGGGGATTCGATCCAGAAACCTTTCGGTTACTGGCCCAACGCTCTAACCACTAGGCTACCTGCCACCCCATGTTGACTGTAGGGGATGATAGAGACTTCGGTATGTTTTTTATTTGAATTTAACCTTTTAAGTATGACTGTAGATGAATGATAGACTTCAGCATGTTGACTGTAGAGGATGATGGTTCCAGTCAGTCAGACAGCAGCTCTAGTTTCACTTCTCTGTCTCTGTAACAGGCCACTATGTTTAGATGCTGTATCACCTTACCTGCATAGTTGTGTGTGTGTGTGAGCTCATTAGGAATGTAAAGCATGTCAATGTCTCATTACACCATAACACCCTATATTAACAGCCATATTTACCCCCTCTCTTTTTATGTAATGTAGGTTCATTCTCTTTTTTCTCCCTCTCCTCCCATTGGTCACCCCTGTCCTATAGATGAACCCCAGCATCACATGGCCTTGTATCCCAGACTGTCCCCAGGGTGTGTGGTTAGAGAACAAACGGTCAGACCCTAAATGTGTATGGTAGGGGGACCCATTTCTTGTCTCCAACTGATCTAAGCCTTTCTGTGTGTGGTTTTGGTGTCCCACTTTCTAGATTTAACATATGCGAGGCAGTGACCGTGTTCCCAGTGCTCCAGAGTCAGCAGACTCAGGCCTACACATGCACACACACTCAGAGCCTAGGGACACCTTAGAACATGGTAGAGGAAACATTTTAGTGGAAGGCTGGAGTCTTCCGTTATATTCCAATGGTTTCTTAGATGTCCCTCTGACATACAGTAGCTCTCTCTCTGCTCTGGACAGCATCCTAACTATCTCTAGTCTACTGTAGCTTGAGGAACTTGAAACTCTCGACCCTGCTTTACTACAGCCCCATTGATGGGAATGGAGGTGTGTTTGGCCCTCCTTTTCCTGTAGTCCACAATCGTTTCTTTTTTGTCTTGCTCACGTTGAGGGAGAGGTTGTTGTCCTGGCACCACACTGCCAGGTCTCTGACCTCCCTATAGGATGTCTCATCGTTGTAGGTGATCAGGCCTACCACTATTGTGTCGTCAGCAAACTTAATGATGGTGTTGGAGTTGTGCTGGCCACGCAGTCGGCGTGGGAACTAAGCACGCACCCCTGAGGGGCCCCTGTGTTGAGGATCAGCGTGGCAGATGTTGTTGCTTACCCATACCACATGGGGGGCGGCCCGTCAGGAAGTCTAGGATCCAGTTGCAGAGGGAGGTGTTTAGTCCCAGGGTCCTTAGCTTAGTGATGAGCTTTGTGGGCACTATGGTGTTGAACACTGAGCTGTAGTCGATGAATAGCATTCTCACATAGGTGTTCCTTTTGTCCAGGTGGGAAAGGGCAGTGCCTGTCTGATAGACTCGCGTCACTGATCACTTCGTGGTTGGGTTTCCCTTTTGTAGTCTGTAATAGTTTGCAAGCCCTGCCACATCCGACGAGCGTCAGAGCTGGTGTAGTAGTTTTCTAGCTTTGTCCTGTATTGAAGCTTTGCCTGTTTGATGGTTCGTCTGAGGGCATAGCGAGATTTCTTATAAGAGCTGTCGCTCCTTGAAAGCGGCAGCTCTAGCCTTTAGCTCGGTGCGGATGTTGCCTGTATTCCATGGCTTCTGGTTGGGATATGTACGTACGGTCACTGTTGGGACGACGTCATCTATGCACGTATTGATGAAGCCGGTGACTGAGGTGGTAAACTCCTCAATGCCATTTAATGAACCCAGAAGCATATTCCAGTCTGTGCTAGCAAAACAGTCCTGTAGCATCCGCATCATCTGACCACTTCCGTATTGAGCGAGTCACTGGTACTTCCTGCTTTAATTTTTGCTTGTATGAAGGAATCAGGAGGATAGAATTATGGTCAGATTTGCCAAATGGAGGGCGAGGGAGAGCTTTGTACGTGTGTCTGTATGTGGAGGGAAGGTGGTCTAGAGTGTTTTTTTTGTTGTTGTTTTTTTTCCTCTGGTTACACATTTAACATTCTGCTAGAAATTAGGTAAAACGGAATTAAGTTTGACTGCATTAAAGTCCCCGGGCCACTAGGAGCGCCGCTTCTGGATGAGCATTTTCTTGTTTGCTTATGGCCTTATACATCTCGTTGAGTGCGGTTTTAGTGCCAGCATCGGTTTGTGGTGGTAAATCGACCGCTTCGAAAAATAGATAGTGTGGTCTACAGTTTATCATGAGGTACTCTACCTCAGGCGAGACAGACCTCAAGACTTCCTTAATATTAGACATTGTGCACCAGCTGTTATTGACAAATAGACACAAACCACCAACCCTCGTCTTACCGGATGCAGCTGTTCTGTCCTGCCGATGCACGGAAAACACAGCTAACTGTATATCCATGTCGTCGTTCAACCACGACTCGGTGAAACATAAGATATGACAGTTTTTAATGTCCTGCTGGTAGGATAGTCTGGAACGGAGCTCATCCCGTTTATTCTCTAGTGATTGCACATTGGCCAATAGAGCGCATGGTAAAGGCGGGTACTCACTCGCTGACAAATTCTCGCAAGGCACCCGGATCTGCACCCCCTGTATCTCCGTCTTCATGCGAATAACGGGGATTTGGGAGTAGCTCTCTCTGTGCTCAGGACAGCATCCTAGTTATCTCTAGTCTACAGTGACATCTATTGGTAAGAGCAAAATTTGCTGCATGTGTCTCCTTTTTGCTGTGTTTTAAATACACCTCTATCTCTCTCCCTCTTTCTCTCCCTCTCCCCACCTCCCTCCCGTCTTTACCCCTGTCTGTCTGTCTCTCTCTGTCGCTCTGTCTCTCTGTGTAGATGATGTGGATCTGGAGGCGTTGGTGAATGACATGAACTCCTCTCTGGAGAGTCTCTACTCCAGCTGCAATACCCACACAGAGACGGCCCCGCTGCTGCACAACAGCCACGTGCACACCCCTCATCACGGGCACGCTCCTCATCGGCGCGGCCCTCGCTCCCAGCGCCCTACGCCCCCTATTCCCCCCTCCTGCCCCCAAGAGAGGCTGTGTCGCTCCCAGCCCGTACACATCAACGCCTTTAGGTAACTATGTCTCTCTCTCACACACACACACGTGCACGCACACACAGTATCTCTATCTTTCTTTAAGTAAATGTAAATCTGTGATTGAGGTGTCTTTTTTATTTTTGTGCAACTCTGTCTCCCTCTACAGGAGGCTCCAGGAGGAGCAGCAGCAGTGTCGTCCCTCCTCTCTCCCTGCCATCATCAACCCCTTCCCTGAACTCTGCACCCCCACTGGCTCTCCCATCCTCAGCCTCATACACACCACAGACAACCATGTAAGCACACACACACACACACACACACACACACACACAGACGGAGTGACTTTTGAGTGCGAGTGTGTGTCTGTTTCTGAATCAGCTGACTGGACTGTAATGTCCTGGCATAATGTTGTGTTTGGCCGTAGACCTGCCTTTCTTATGTTACTCAACAGTTCACTCTGGGTTATCATACTTGTGTGTGTTATTCATTCTGGTATGATGGTCATTAATCACACACACACACACACACACACCCATTTGGCGCCAGACAGGTGACTGGTAAGATTTCAATTGATCTGACATTTGAGAAATACATCCATATGTATTGGGTACGTAACCCATTAGGCCATCCTCCCACGCAGTCAGCTCCATCAATAAACCAGGGATATTGGCCAAATGAGCCACATTTGTGTCCTTAAAGAGCCTATATCTAATTACAAAAACACTATTCCTTGTGTTTTGATCTGTAGCATATGCAAAAATGTATAGCCTATTTTATTGGTTTTTACATTCCTAAAACACATTGTCCACCTCACGGTTCAGCTGTTGGAGATTTGAGCACCAATTGCATAACGGCATTGCATGCATTGGCCTATAGGCTTAAGCGTCCATTGTATGATATTAATATTTAAAAGATAATTGGAAAGAAAGAGAAGCTTAGTCCTAGCCTCAGAGAGAGAGAGAGATGCCGGTGGCATGATACGTCACGGACATGCATCTTTTCATGTCAGACAGGCTGCTGCGTCTGTCAGACAGATTTATAGAAGGTTAATTCATAAATGTTCTATTAGAATTTGTTATGAAGATAAGCGTTAGATTACAGGAGTAACTCTGGTAGGCCTGAAACAGCCTTCCTCATCTCAAGTTCAGCTGTCGGAGTCAGTTGGAGCACCAGTGCGCACAGTCGTCATATCATAGGCCTTCAGTATAGTAGGCTAATAACCACACCAAACCTTCACAAATGTTTCTAAACTTTTATTAAAGTAATATCAAAAGTAAGTCAAGCCATTGTTTATAGGGAAAATATGAGCAGGATATTAAATTGCGGAAAACACAACATTACAGTTAAAACTTAATAAAATGTCTCAACAGAATGAAACAAAACATGCTTTGCATATTTAAAGAACTGGTTTAGATTAATAAAAAGGCCTACAATAATAACAATGACACAACAATAATAATCATAAAACTAATGATAATAAATAAATAAAAACGGCGAGGTGCAAAGTAGCATGCATTTGGCCGCACCATTCTTCTCATCCTTGTCCACTACAATAGTTCAACTCCTCCACACGGAGGACATTCCCCTTGTAGCAGGGCTCCAGACTAACAGACCTGTGCCACTAAGTTTTTCAGTTGGTGGCACCAGCCCATGATTTGGTCGTACCATTTTTTGGGGGGGGGGATCATGCAGTAGAAAGAAATTGTAGGCCTATCAAGGTATTCACAATGCTTTATAAAAAGTGTATTTAGTCTACTGAGATGGTACTAAATAAGTTATTTCATAATCTTGTGATGTTGTGATTCAAAATATTTTAATGTGCAACTTAATCCAGTGATTCTCATGCATTTTGGGTAGACAAATATGCTATTGTTAAATATGGCTCCAGAATTGTCAACAAAAAAAGATATGCATTTGCCTGCATCTTTATGTGTTCTAATATACAGTGCATTCAAAGTATTCATACCCCTTCCCTTTTTTCACATTTTGTTATAGCCTTATTCTAAAATGGGTTAAATGTTTTTTTTTTTTTTTAATCCTCTTCAATCTACACACAATACCCCATAATGACAAAGTGAAAACAGGTTTTTAGAAATTTTTGCAAATTAATAAAATAAATAAATAACAGAAATACCTTATTTACGTAAGTATTCAGATCCTTTGCTATGAGACTTGAAATTGTGTTAAGGTGCATCCTGTTTCCATTGATCATCCTTGAGATGTTTCTATGACTTGGTTTGAGTTCACCTGTGGTAAATTCAATTGATTTGACATTATTTGGAAAGGCACACACCTGACTATATAAGATCCCACATTTTTGACAGTACATGTCGGAGCAAAAACCAAGCCATGAGGTTGAAGGAATTATATGTAGAGCTCGAGACAGGTTTGTGCCGAGGTACAGATCTGGGGAAGGGTACCAAAACATTTCTGCAGCATTGAAGGGCCCCAAGAACACAGTGGCCTCCATTATTAAATGGGAGAAGTTTGAAACTACCAAGATTCTTCCTAGAACTGCCTCTAGGAAGGTCTTATGAAACCAAGAATGAGCTCTTTGGCCTGAATGACAAGTGTCAAGTCTGGAGGAAACCTGACACCATCCCTACGGGGAAGCATGGTGGTGGCAGCATCATGCTGTGGGGCTGTTTTTCAGCGGCAGGGACTGGGAGACTAGTCAGGATCGAGGGAAAGAGGAACGGAGCAAAGTACAGAGAGATCCTTGATGAAAACCTGCTCCAGAGTGCTCAGGTCCTCAGACTGGGGTGAAGGTTCACCTTCCAACAGGACAAAGACCCTAAGCACTCAGCCAAAACAAAGCAGGATTGGTTTCGGGACAAGTCTCTGAATGTCCTTGAGTGGCCCAGCCAGAGCCTGGACTTGAACCTGATCGAACATCTCTGGAGAGGCCTGAAAATATCTGTGCAGCAACACTCCCCATCCAACCGGACAGAAGTTGGATCTGCAGAGAAGAATGGGCGAAACCATTTTAAAAGAAGGCTGTAAAAATCAAGGGGTCTGAATACTTTCCGAAAGAACTGTATTTGGGGGCTAATTCACCCCCTGAGTAAGTGGAAACTCAAAACACATTAGCTAGATTGCTAACTCTAAATATAATACCACTCATAGTAGCCATCTATTCATCTAGAAGTTCATTTCATTTCTAGTTGTAGCTTACTGTTCAATGAGGCCTATGCACTCGCAATGGCCAATGTGCTTTTCGCGCACTCCATATCTGAAAGCCAGATCAAATATCTTTGTAAAATAGTTGCTGTTGAGTTTAGAATTGAGAGCTGAGACATTAAAAGTATACCTTCAGAAAGCTGAGGCAAACAGACACTTTCATTACAGGATTCATGAGGATAATGGATATAGCCTTCAAACTCAACTCTGGACCTCGAAGCCAGTTCCATTGTTCCCCTCTAATCAAGGACTGATTTAGACCTGGGACACCAGGTGGTTACAAATAATTATCAAGTCAAACAGAAAACCAGCAGGCTCCGGGGGTGAATGAATGTGCAGCCCGTACTGACGTGACCAATACATTTCTTAACTCACAACCAAGTCTAAGGGTTGCAAAATGTGGCTACATGGTCACAGTTTGGAGACATGCCTTGTAAGCTTTTCACAATACGCATACTCTAACTTTAATTTTACTTCAATTAAAAAGGCCTTCATCCTCACAATCTACAGTAGCCTCGGCCAAAGCTCCTCTCTTGCTTTCTCTCTCTCTTCAGCAGCAGGGCAGCCGCTGACACACACACACACACACACACACACACACACACACACACACACACACACACACACACACACACACACAGTGTTCTAGGGCTACAGGATGCTCGGTGTCCCTCTTCCTGGAGATGTTGCTGGCAACCTCTCAGTGTCTGGGCTGTGTGAGCCCTGCCTATCCGTCCGGCGTTCCGGCTTCTCCGACAGCGTCTCTGGGAAAGACAGACGCTCATTTCCCGTTCACACGCTTCCACCCCAGCTCGGAGCGTCACGGCTGTGTGTGAGAGAGTTTGTCAGAGTCCAGCCTTTCCTTCCCCCAGTGTGTGTTATTCAGAGAATCCAGTGTCCCAGTCACGCGCACACACTGCTCCTTCTAAGCAACAGGACTGTATCGCTAGTACAGACAGGAAAATGTTCTGGGATCATTGCGATAACATTAAGGAGTTTACCACATCAGTCACCGGCTTCATTAATTAATCTATTGTCCCTCTAACCACTCTGACATCAATGAAATTGAAAATGACATCCAACACTTATCATAACAATATCATGCTTTTAAAACTCATCTCATCTCACTGTGATCGATCAAAAAGTTGAAACTGAGTGGAAAACATGGTCGTTGTGGATGTTTCAAAGCCAAAGAAAAAGGACAGCTCTTTCTAAGGTGATGCTAAAAATGTAACCTATGCATATTAGAGCTTATGTATACGCATAGGCCTATAGGACTGACCTTCATATCTTAAAGTAATGATGAACTGTTTTTTCTCTTTGCTTGTTTGAGCTTTTCTTGCCATAATATGGACTTGGTATTTTACCAAATAGGGCTATCTTCTGTATAACCCCCTACTTTGTCACAACACAACTGATTGGCTCAAACGCATTAAGAGGGGAAAAAATGACACAAATTAACAAGGGCCATCTGTTAATTGAAATGCATTCCTGGTGACTCCTCATGAATGCCAAGTGTGCAAAGCTGTCATCAAGGCAAAGGGTGGCTACTTTGAAGTATCTCATATAAAATATATATTTTTTAATTTGTTTAACACTTTTTTGGTTACTACATGATTCCATATGTGATGTTTCATAGTTTTGATGTCTTCTATTATTCTACCATGTAGAAAATAGTACAAATAAAGAAACCCTGGAATGAGTAGGTGTGTCCAAACTTTGTGTCCTTTATAAGCCCAGACATTTCTATCTGCAATCCTGTTTGAAAGCAGAGTTTTGATGGTTGCCACTGAAAAGAGGAGGATTCCAGGTGCTACTATATTTATTTCTCAGCAGCTAAAATTAAGCACATGCTCCTCTATAAAACTGGAATAGCCTGCCTGGCAGGATTGAAAAACAAACTGAGGCCACACTTTGCTATTAGAGTGCATAGGGATGACGTCTTTTTCCCCCTGCCCCTGTTCCTACCCATTTGATAATGGGCCATTCTAAATCGGAACAAATTGTACATACTAGTAAAGACGAGATTAAGTTGAGAATAGTCAATTAAAATATGATCACTTGAGTGAACAGCTGTGCAACCTGAGACGAGGAATGGAGCCCAAGCTTTTTTCATATTTTTTTCAGCGGCTTGTATTCATGGAGATGCTAAGCGTGTTTATGTTAATTAACAGTCAATTACTGTGAGACCAGCAATCATTTGCATGAAAATAACCAGCTAACAAAATGTCATGACTGCCACAGCCCTACGTATGTACATGTCCCAACCAGAAGCCATGAATTATAGGCAACATCTGCACTGAGCTAAAGGCTAGAGCTGCCACTTTCAAAATGCGGGAAACTAATCCGGATGCATATAATAAATCCCGCTACAACCTCTAAGACTTCAAACAGGCAAAGCATCAATACAGGACTAATACCTAATCCTACTATGCCAACTCGGATGCATGTCAGATGTGGCAGGGCTTTCAAACTATCACGGATTACAAAGGGAAATCCAGCCGCGAGCCTCCCAGTGACACCAGACGAGCTAAATGCCTTCTATGCTCGCTTCAAGGCAAGTAACACTGAACCATGCATGAGAGCACTGGCTGTTCCGGACGACTGTGTGATCTCATTCTCTGTAGTCAATGTGAGTAAGACCTTTAACTTCTTGCGGATCAGTGGGACGCTAGCGTCCCATTTCGACATCTTCCGGTGAAATTGCAAAGCGCCAAATTGAAATTAAATTACTATAAATATTAAACTTTCATGAAATCACAAGTGCAATACATCAAAATAAAGCTTAACTTGTTGTTAATCCAGCCGCCGTGTCAGATTTCAAAAAGGCTTTACGGTGAAAGCAAACCATGCGATTATCTGAGGACAGCGCCCAGCACACAAATGCATAACAAATAATTTTCAACCAGGGAGTTGCGACACGAAAGTCAGAAATAGCGATATAATATATGCCTTACCTTTTGAAGATCTTCTGTTGGCACTCCAAAAGGTCCCAGTTACATTACAAATGGTCCTTTTGTTTGATTAAAGTCCTTTTATATCCATAAAAACTCAGTTTAGCTGGCGCGGTTCAGTCAATAATCCACTCGGTTTCCCTCCTTCAAAATGCATACAAAATTAATCCCAAACGTTACCAATAAACTTATCCAAACAAGTCAATCAACGTTTATAATCAAACCTTAGGTACCCTAATACGCAAATAAACGATAAAATTTAAGACGGAGATTAGTATGTTCATTACCGGAGATAAATAACAAAGAACGTTCTTTTCTTCCAAGCGCATTGGAAACACTACAGCCAAAATGGAAGCCACTTAGAAAAACTACAACTTCTCACTTATTTTCCAAAAAAAACTGCCTGAAACTCTTTCTAAAGACTGACATCTAGTGGAAGCCCTAGGAACTGCAATCGGGGAGGATTTCGCCTTATTATAATAGTGCCATTCATTGAAATCAGTGGTAGGATGAATTTTTTGGGGGGGGGGTGGTTTGTCCTCGGGGTTTCGCCTGCCATTTCAGTTCTGTAATACTCACATACATTATTTTAACAGTTTTAGAAACTTTGGAGTGATTCCTAACCAAATCTACTAATTGCATGCATATCCTAGCTTCTGGACCTGAGTAGCAGGCAGTTTACTTTGGGCACGCTTTTCATCTGGACGTCAAAATACCGCCCCCTAGCCCAAAGAGGATAAACAAGTTAACATTCACAAGGCCGCAGGGCCAGATGGATTACCAGGACGCATACTCCTATTATGCGCTGACCAGCTGGCAAGTGTTTCACTGACATTTTCAACCTCTCCCTGACCCAGTCTGTAATACCTACATGTTTCAAGCAGCCCACCATAGTTCCTGTGCCCAAGAACGCCAATGTAACCTGTCTAAATGACTATCACCCCATAGCACTCATATCTTTAGCCATGAAATGCTTCGAAAAGCTGGGCATGGCTTACATCAACACCATTGCAGACGCACTAGACCGACTCCAATTCGCATACCACCCCAACAGATCCAAAGATGATGCAATCTCCATTGCACTCCACACTGCCCTCTCCCACACCTCCCTCTGCAACTGGATCCTGGACTTCCTGATGTAACAGTATAACTTTAAACCGTCCCCTCGCCCCGACACGGGCGCGAACCAGGGACCCTCTGCACACATCAACAACAGTCACCCACGAAGCGTCGTTACCCATCGCTCCACAAAAGCCGCGGCCCTTGCAGAGCAAGGGGAAACCCTACTTCAGGTCTCAGAGCAAGTGACGTAACCGATTGACACGCTAGTAGCGCGTACCCGCTAACTAGCTAGCCATTTCACATCCGTTACACTGACAGGCCACCCCCATTGGTTAGGGCAGACAACACATCTGCCATGCTGACCCTCAACACAGGGGCCCCTCAGGGGTGCGTGCTTAGTCCCTTCCTGTACTCCCTGTTCACCCATGACTGCGTAGCCGCATGACTCCAACACCATTCTTAAGTTTTCTGACGACACGATGGCGGTAGGCCTGGTCACCGACAACGATGAGACAGCCTATAGGGAAGAGGTCAGAGACCTGGCATTGTGGTGCCAGGACAACAACCTCTCCCTCAACATCAGCAAGACAAATGAGCTGATCGTGGACTACAGGAAACAGAGGGCTGAGTACGCCCCCATTCACATCAGGGCTGTAGAGGAGGGGGTTGAGTTCCTCTGTGTCCACATCACTAAGAATATATCATGGTCCACACACACACATAACAGTCGTGAAAAGTGCACAACAATTCCGCTTCCCCCGCAGGAGGTTGAAAAGATTTGGCATGGGCCCTCAGAGCTTTAAAAAGTTCTACAGCTGCAACATTGAGAGCATCTTTACTGGCTTCATCACTGCTTCGTTTGGCACCTGCTTGGCATCCGACCGTAAGGTGCTACAATGGTTAATGCGTACGGCCCAGTACATCACTGGGGCCAAGCTTCCTGCCATGCAGGACCTCTCTACCAGGCGGTGTCAGAGGAAGGCCCTAAAAATGGTCAAAGTCTCCAGCCACCCAATTCATAGACTGTTCTCTCTACTACCGCACGCCAAGTGGTACCGATGCACCAAATCTGAAACCAACAGGACCCTCAACAGCTTCTACCCCCAAGCCATTAGCTAAATAGTTAGTGCGGGTAGCTATTTGGTTAACAATTCTACTGTTTTATTATCTATCCTGTTTCCTAGTCACTTTATCCCTAACTATATGTACATATCTACCTCAGTTACCTTGTACCCCTGCACATCGACTCGGTATTGATACCCTGTGTATATAGCCAAGTTATCGTTACTCATTGTGTATTTATTAATTTTATTATTACATGTTATTACTTTTCTTTTCTTTCTCTATTTTCTTTCTCTCTGCATTGTTGCGACGGGCCCATAAGTAAGCGTTTCACTGTTAGTCTACACCTGTTGTATACAACCTTATTTATACCTACACACCAAGGTCAAAAGTTATTTATACATGTTACTGACTTCTTCCCGCACACAAACACAGGGTCTTACCAGATGGCATAGCCTCCACAACAATGCAGACAGGAGTCTCAGACATGCCTTGTGGAAAGAGAGAGAGAGTTAGCCTACCATTTAAAACAAAACAAAAAATTTGCCCTACGTGGTCTAAAAAGAAAGGAAAATACTATCACTAGAATCCACTTTTATAGATGAGAGCATACATTACATAGAGAGGGGGTAAATATGAGAAATGAGATCACTGCATACCATTGTAAATACAACTCATGTTTCTGTTTATTTATTTTCCCTTTTGTACTTCAACAATTTGCACATTGTTACAACACTGTAACGCCGTAATATAACATTTGAAATGTCTCTATTCTTTTGAAACATTTCTCAGTGTAATGTTTACTGTTCATTTCTGATTGTTTATTTCACTTGTGTTTATTATCTATTTCACTTGCTTTGGCAACATAAACATATGTTTCCCATGCTAATAAAGCCATGTGAATTAGAGCGAGTGTGTTTGTATACTTAGTTTTCACTGGGACTGTTCTCTTCTAGAATAGACAGGACTTCTCTCTTTCTTACCATATTTTCTGTAATTCTTCCCTCTGTCTTTCTGTGTGTCTATATCTATGTCATTTTCTCTCTCCATCCCTCTTAGTTGCTGTATGATCTGAAACTGAATAGATGTGAAAGTTTAAACGTTCTGACCTACAGTTCCAGTCAAAAGTTTGGACACCTACTCATTCAAGGGTTTTTATTTTTACTATCTTCTACATAGTTTTATGTCTTTGCTATTATTCTACCTATGGAATCATGTAGTAACCAAAAAAGTGTTCAACAAATCAAAATATATTTGAGATTCTACAAAGTAGCCACCCTTTGCCTTGATGATAGCTTGGCACACTCTTGGCATTCTCTCAACCTGCTTCATGGTAGTCATGACTTGTTAATTTGTGGTATTTCTTTCCTTTTAATGTGTTTGAGCCAATCAGTTGTGGTGTGACAAGGTAGGGGTGGTATACAAGTTGTACCAAGTCCATATTATGGCAAGAAAAGCTCAAATAATCAAAGACAAACAACAGTCCATCATGACTTTAAGACATGAATGTCAGTCATTCTGGAACATTTCAAGAACTTTGAAAGTTTCTTCAAGTGCAGTTGCAAAAACCGATAAGCTCTATGATGAAACTGTCTCTCATGAGGACCGCCACAGGAAAGGAAGACCCAGAGTTACCTCTGCTGCAGAGGATAAGTTCATTAGAGTTACCAGCCTCAGATTGCAGCCCAAATAAATGCTTCGCAGAGTTCAAGTAACAGACACATCTCAACATCAACTGTTCAGAGGAGACTACGTGAATCAGGCCTTCATGGTCGAATTGCTGCAAAGAAACCACTACTAAAGGACACCAATAAGAAGAAGAGACTTGCATGTGCCAAGAAACAGGAGCAATGGACATTAGACCGGTGGAAATCTGTCCTTTGGTCTGATGAATCCAAATGTGAGATTTTTTGTTCCAACCGCCGTGTCTTTGTGAGACGCAGAGGAGGTGAACAGATGATCTCCACATGTGTGGTTCCCACCGTGAAGCATGGAGGAGGAGGTTTGATGGTGTGGGGTGCTTTGCTGGTGAAACTGTCAGTGATTTTATTTAGAATTCAAGGCACTTTTAGCCAGCGTGGCTACCACAGCATTCTGCAGCGATACGCCATCCCTTCTGGTTTGCACTTAGTGGGACTGTCATTTGTTTTTCAACAGGACAATGACCAAACACACACCTCCAGGCTGTGTAAGGGCTATTTGACCAAGAAGGAGAGTGGTGGAGTGCTGCCTCAGATGACCTGGCCTCCACAATCACCCGACCTCAACCCAATTCAAATGGTTTGGGATGAGTTGGACTGCAGAGTGAAGGAAAAGCAGCCAACAGGTGCTCAGCATATGTGGGAACTCCTTCAAGACTCTTGGAAAAGCATTCCAGGTGAAGCTGGTTGAGAGAATGCCAAGCGTGTGCAAGCTGTCAAGGCAATGGGTGGCTACTTTGAAGAATCTCAAATTATTTTGATTTGTTTAACACTTTTTTGGTTACTACATGATTCCATACGTGTTATTTCATAGTTTCGATGTTTTCACGCTTATTCTACAATGTAGAAAATAGTAAAAATGAAAAACCCTTGAATGAGTAGGTGCGTCCAAACTTTTGACTCATACTGTAAGCCATGTTCTCATAGACCTCAGCTTTAGACCGCTTTTAGTAAGGACACGTGAAGTCGAGTGTGTGTGTGGGTGCGTGCGCAACTGGCTCTCACAGTCTCACATCCGAATTAGACGTTCATCCATGTTTCTCAAACATCAAATTTGTAAGTATTTAGGCATTAAATCTCAAAAATAACATAGCTGGATTTGAACTTGCACCTTAGGAATCAGAGGCATAAGGTAGACGGTAACAGCACTCACTGTTGCCCCTAGTGGCCAGTTTACACCTCATCTCCCAACGTCCACAGACATGGATGGACGTCAAATACTGACTTGTATCACAGGTGACCTGGCTGGCGTGTGTGTGAGAAGGCAGTTTCCCAGACAATGGGAATGGCCAGTCTTACACAAGTCTCAGTCAGGCCCTCCGGGTTAGCTGCCCTCACCACCACTGTCTGTCTCATTGGCTTGGTTTACTTTGGCGTGTGTGTGTGTGTGATTGATTGAGTCAGTCCATCTGTAATGTAATTCTTGCTTTTAAACGAGCACAGAGGCACAAGTCTTTTTTTAGAACATCAAATAAAAATGTGGAAGACTGTTTCTGTAACCCTTGGCTTTAATCTCTCGATCGCACTCTCCCCCCCCCACCCCCCCCCCCCCCCCTCCCCTTACTACATGTAGAGGTTCGGTGATAAATGCCATAAGATCATTGAGTGTGTGTGTGTTCCGTATTACTTAGCATCATTTATGTGTTTCGCTCTACCTCCCTGAAACCAATAGAGGTTGAAAAACCTTTAAAAACAAAAATGTAAAAACAAAGTTCTGTTTTTTCTTCAAGGGGGGAATCTGTTATCTGTTTATCTGTTAGAGAGCCTGAGTCATGATAAGGGGGTAGACCACAGCATGTGTGTGGTTAAGACAAGGTTAGTTAAGTGGTAAATTGAGTTTGAGGCTGAACTGTGGCCTCTAATCAAGTTAAGACCACGAGTGTGTGAGCGAGCGTCTCGGTGTGACACACACACACACATTGACCCAGACTAACAACCACATCATTCTGCCTGCTCATAATGTCTAGACGCTTCGCTTCCATCTCTCTCTCCATGACATGGTCAGATATCTGAGATGGAGGGAGGAAGAGGGCGGGAAGTGTGAGGAAGTCGGAGTGAGAAGGAAGGAGCTAGGAGGGTCGGGGAGGAAAGGGGATTGATGGAAGGGAAGAGGATGTTAATAGTTAAGATGTAATGTGAAAGAAGAGTTTTACTGACACACACACACATATATATATATATATATATATATATATATATACACACACACACACACACATACATACACACACACACACACACACACACACACACACAGAAATTAATCTCTGTGGATGTAACCTATGACAACCCACAGCTCTCTCTCTTGCTGTGGGGCTACTTAACATAACATTTTATGTTCTGTGTGTGCGTGAATGCTTGCATGCATGTCTGTGTGTGTGTGTGTTCTCATGCAGGCTGTATTAGGGCCAGCTGGCATGCAGCAATCCACACATGAGGCTGATTATGACTCAGTATTACATTACAGACATTCCTCTTTCTGTCTCTCATTCTGCCTCTCTCGCTCTCTATCTTTCTGTCCCTCTGTCTTAGTGCTGAGAGATTAACTAAATGTTTTGTTTGTTTTTTGAACAACCAATTGACCAAAGTCTGTTCATTTATTTGAATTCCATTTCGTTTTTCTTTTCTTTCTGTGAGCTCAATGTGAAGTTTCTGTCAAGATAAATCCGATCAAGCCCGAACTGTGGGATGTAGTAGGGAGTTGTAGTTTCCAACATTCTACATAGTTTTGTGCAGAAAACGTGGTAATTAACTACAACAGTGATCACCAACCTTTCTGAGTCAAGATCAATTTCTGAATCAAAATGCAAGCCAAGATCTACTGCTCAGATTTTTTTTAAACATGACTTAAAAAACTATGCAATTTGAACATTAAAAACAGTACTGTAGCAATGAGGTTTGTAGTAGGCTATACGCCCATTACGTTATCACTTCATATTGGCTATGCTTGAATTGCCCTGTCAATGTTGTTCTTCTCAGAACAACATCAAATCTCAAAATGTGATGTATATGATCACACTGGTAATAGATCAAGGCAAAGGGTGGCTACTTTGAAGAATCTTAAATATAAAATATATTTTGATTTGTTTATCATGATTCCATATGTGTTATTTCATAGTTTTGACGTCTTCCCTGTTATTCTACCATGTAGAAAATAGTAAAAATTAAGAAAAACCCTTGAGTGAGTAGGTGTGTCCAAATATACAGTACCAGTCAATAGTTTGGACACATATACTCATTCAAGGGGGGCTCCCGAGTGACACAGCGGTCTAAGGCACTGCATCTCAGTGCTAGAGGGGCCACTACAGACCCTGGTTCTATTCCAGGCTGTATCACAACAGGCCGTGATTGGAAGTCCCATTGGACGGCGCACAATTGGCCCAGCGTCACCCGGGTTAGGGTTTGGCCGGGGTAGGCTGTCATTGTAAATAAGAATTTGATCTTAACTGACTTGCCTAGTTTAAATAAAAAATAAAAAAGAGGAATTATTTTCCAAGAGTCTTGAAGGAGTTCCCACATATGCTGAGCAATTGTTGGCTGCTTTTCCTTCACTCTGTGGTCCAACTCATCACAAACCATCTCAATTTGGTTGAGGTTGGGTGATTGTGGAGGCCAGGTTATCTGAGGCAGCACTCCATCACTCTCCTTCATGGTCAAATAGCCCTTACACAGCCTGGAGGTGTGTTTTTGGTCATTGTCCTGTTGAATAACAAATGATAGTCCCACTAAGTGCAAACCAGATGGGATGGCGTATCGCTGCAGAATGCTATGGTAGCCACGCTGGCTAAGAGTGGCTTGAATTCTAAATAAATCACCAACAGTGCAACCAGCAAAGCACCATCACATCACCTCCTCCATGCTTCACGGTGGGAACCACACATGCGGAGATCTGTTTGCCTACTCTGTTTCTCACAAAGACACGGCGGTTGGAACAAAAACATCTCACATTTGGACTCCTCAGACCAAAGGACAGATTTCCACCGGTCTAATGTCCATTGTTCATGTTTCTTGGTCCAAACAAGTCTCTTCTTATTGGTGTCCTTTAGTAGTGGTTTCTTTGCAGCAATTTGACCATGAAGGCCTGATTCACGCAGCCTCCTCTGAACAGTTGATGTTGAGATGTGTCTGTTACTTGAACTCTGAAGCATTTATTTGGGCTGCAATCTGAGGCTGGTAACTCTAATGAACTTATCCTCTGCAGCAGAGGTAAATCTGGGTCTTCCTTTCCTGTGGCGGTCCTCATGAGAACCAGTTTCATCACACCCCTTAATTGTTTTTGCAACTGCTCTTGAAGAAACTTTCAAAATTCTTGAAATGTTCTGTATTGACTGACCTTTATGTCTTAAAGTAATGATGGACTGTCATTTCTCTTTGCTTATTTGAGCTGTTCTTGCCATAATATGGACTTGGTCTTTTACCAAATAGGGCTAGCTTCTGTATACCAACCATACCTTGTCACAACATAACTCATTGGCTCAAACGCATTAAGAAGGAAAGAAATTCCACAAATTAACTTTTAACAAGGCACACATGTTAATTGAAACGCATTCCAGGTGACTACCTCATAAAGCTGGTTGAGAGAATGCCAAGAGTTTGCAAAGTTGTCATCAAGGCAAAGGGTGGCTACTTCAAAGAACCTAAAATGTTAAATATATTTTTGTTTTGCAGTCTTCTGGTTACTACATGATTCCATATGTGTTATTTCATAGTTTTGATGTCTTCACTATTATTCTACAATGTAGAAAATAGTAAAAATTAAGAAAAACCCTTGAATGAGTAGGTGTGCCAACTTCTGACTGGATATGTATTTATTTATTTATTTAATCCAGACAGATAAACACTTAACAGCCTATCAACCGCTCGGCGGCGTCCGCATGGTCCTAAAGCACACCGATGCCTCCGTTTTGTATCACATTCCAATGATAAAACTGGAGCGTACAAAAATGCTATTTCAGAATGTGGTGGGGACATGTCCCCAGTGAAAGTTCCACCCCTGGTTTGAGAGGAGGGAGAGAGCGGCTGTGAGGCTGACTCACCATCCCTCCGCTGAGAAAAGGGGACACTGTATTCCAGCTGATGGTGAAATTCAGTTCGCATTATTATAATAACTGCATTATTTCTGTCTCATGCACCAATTCATTGTGTTAATCTGATGTCCAGATGAAGTGAAATATTACTTGATATTTTTTAAAAAGGGACAAGCTGCTAATAATAACTCCATCTAGCTTATTGAAACTCTTTGCTATAGCTATTCATTGTAGCTGCAGTGGTATTCATTGAGTCTCTCTCTAGTCAGGGTTTTAAAAGTTTTGAAATCTCACAGTATCAACTTTACTGTGCGCTCAAGGCTTCTTTTTCCTGTCTATAGGCTCAAGGAAACAGTGCAGAAACTGTGATCTGAGCTATCTGATTGGCCAGTGGTAGGCTTGATTTGCTCTCTGGACTCGTCAACAGCACGAAACAAATAACACATTTTTGAACCGACCTCAAAGCACTAATTGCTCAACACTAGTCTCATTATTATTGTTATTCACAATTTATACACTTGAATAATTGCTAGATTTTATTCAGTTTAAACTAAAATAATAAATGAATGAATAAATGGATAATAAACTAGAATCTAAATAAATATCAAATGATTTGTCACTCACTGTCTCTCTCCCTCTCTTAATCCCCCCTCCCTCTCTCCTCTTTATCTTCCATTTTCCCCCCCTCTCTCCTGTCTGCCAGCCCCTATAGCTGACACGTGATCCCAGTCTAAAACTAAAGAACTCTCTACAGACTCTTCAACTTTAACTAGTGACCAAACTGTTTTTCCCCCACAGCCCCATGAAAGACAACAGATATCTGTTCCTCACACTGCGCCATACCTGACCCTTCATCCCTTCATCTCACACTCATCTGTAGAGGAGAGGAGGGCTGGAATGGAGAGGAGAATAGAGGGGGAGGGAAGAAAACAAAGGGGGAAGGTTGGTCTGATAGGAGAAATTGAAACCGTGAGGCAGCTAGAAAATGTTTGGAGATGCGTGACTATGACTGGGTCTGTGTGTGTGTGTGCATGCATTTGTTTGTACGTCGTGTGTGACATGAAGTGAATTCTCTGCACGCATGACGCACACACACAAACACACACACACCACACTAATCCACTGGCTGAGTCTTAGACAGAGGAACATTCAGGCATTATCCTGCCCAGCATGAGAGGAAGTGCTCTCTCTCTCTTTCTTGCCCTCCTCTCTACTTTTCGTTCCCCCTCTCCTCACTCCCTGTCTCTCTCCCCCACCAATATTCCTTGTTCTATTTCAATGTCCCCTCCATCGCTCCTTCTCCCTCTGCCAATCTCGTGTTCACTTTACCTCTCAGTCCCTCCCTCTCTTCCCCTCCTTCCCCCTATCCCTCCCTCTTTCTCTCACTCCACTCTCTCTCTCTGTCTCAGTAAAGTGAGGCTCAGTGTGAAAATGCCATCGTGCTCTCCTGACTGTTGCCTCTTTCAGGCTGTAGAGGTAAGCATGTTTGTGTGTAGTGGGTAGCTTGTGTGTGGGTAGAGTGAGTGTGTGTGTGTGTATAACTTTAGCGGTGACGACATTCCACATTTAGAAACTTTCTCAAACTACTACGAGACGCAATAAATACTTTTCTTCTTTTGTTTCTGGCGTCTCCTTTCTAGTGCGTACCCTTTGTGTTCTCTGCTGTCCTGTCTCTGTCCTGTCCTGTAATGGTCAAGACACAGCCCGGGCACTGGGCTGGGACGGTGGAAGGAGGAGGCAGAGAGAGCTGTGGCGTCATTTTTGGTTTCCTGTGATTCTCTGTGTTCTACCGTGGAGTTGTTTCTATTGTCGTGTGATTCTTTGTTCTACTCTGGACTTGTTTCTAGTGTCGTGTCTTGATGGGTTTGGGGATAAAACTTAATGATGGAAATTTAGGCACATTTTCTGCGGACACACACAACACGCTCACACCCACACTTACACGCACACACAAACACACTTCCCTGCTGGGAGGAAGAAGCTTAGGATGGAGAGATGGTTAGATAGAGATATCTCTATCAATAGGGTTTTGCTCACAGGTGTATGTGTGTATTTGAGTAAATGTGGGTGTGTTTTTGAGGCGTGAATATTTGTATGTGTATATCGTTAAGTGCGTATGTGTATTTTTAAGTGTGAGTACTGTGTATGTTTATGTGAATGTATGTATATTTTCAGGCATATGTTTAGTGCGTATATGTCAGAGGTATATATGTACTCTACCGGTCAACGTTTTAGAACACCTACTCATTCAAGTGTTTTTCTTAATTTTTTTTACTATTTTCTACATTGTAGAACAATAGTGAAGATCTCAAAACGATGAAATAAAGGGTGGCTATTTGAAGAATATAAAATATATTTAGATTTGTTTAACACTTTTTTTTAGTTACTACATGATTCCATATGTGTTATTTCATAGTTTTGATGTCTTCACTATCATTCTACTATGTAGAAAATAGTAAAAATAAAGACGAACCCTTGAATGAGTAGGTGTTCTAAAACTTTTGACTGGTAGAGTATGTATGGTGTGTGTGTGTATACTGTATCTCAGGCATACTGTTTTATTAACATTTCAACTGACTCAAAATGGCCGTTATTTAGTCTGGATTATTATGACATGAATATTAGGCAGACAGTCATGCTTATGACAAGTCTTACAGTGTGTTATAACTCCATTATAGTTGCAGTGTTACAGTTTGAGCGCAGAAGGAAAGTCTCTAGCAGCTCTATATGCCAATTTCCTGGACACAGATTAAGCCTAGTCATATTGAGCATGCTTTTTAGTCCGTGGGCTAGGCTTAACGGTTAACCGGCCCTTATTGTTTCCACTGCTCTTTACAGTGGCCTGTTTGTAAATGACTGTAAATGTATTTTGTGACCTTTCATTCAAATAACGGTGAACAGTGATGATGGGACAGGGACGGTGTCATATTGTTTTTATATGAATACAATATTTATCTCTCTCGCTGTGTGTGTGTGTGTGTGTGTGTGCAGATCATCAAGGTGTACAGTGAGGATGGAGCAGGGAAGGTGGTGGAGGTGCCGGCTGATATGAGGGCCAGAGACGTGTGTCAGCTCCTGGTCTATAAGAGCCACTGTCTGGACGACAACAGCTGGAGCCTGGTGGAGCATCACCCACTACTGGGCCTCGGTGTGTGTGTGTGTGTGTGTGTGTGTGTGTGTGTGTGTGTGTGTGTGTGTATGTGCGCATTGAGTGTGTTAAGGTTGGGGAAGCATATACTGTAGACTCTAGCTATCTAAAAGCTTCAATCACATAAAATCCACAGTTCTGTTTAACCTTCTGTGACCTTTTTAGTGTCGTTTTATTGCCTCACCTTTTTTGTGGGGTTTTATTGCCTCACCTTTTTAGTGTGGTTTTATTGCCTCCCTCTTATTCTCTATCCTGTTTTCCACCAAGCTTTCCTATCTCTACTGACTGTTACTGGAATAGAAGACTGTTTTATACTTGGTAGATCATTGTAATTTCTGGAAAAACTGTATGGGAGAGATGGAATGTGAGAAGAGCGCAGAGAAAGAGGGGTGGAGAGGGAGAGGGGGAAGGGTGCAGAGGCACGGTGTCAGTATCAGGCCAATGCAGCAAACAGCCAATCCCAGGGCTGCATTGGTCGAGCCCCCAGACAGCTCAGGCAATCAGCTCTGTCTCTCTACTTCAACAGGAAATTCCCCTGCTAGACGCCAGGACAGAGTGGCATAGACACACACACACACACATACACACACACATACACACACACACACACACACACACACCTTGAGCTCTGTGT
This sequence comes from Salvelinus namaycush, assembly GCF_016432855.1. NCBI lineage: Eukaryota > Metazoa > Chordata > Actinopteri > Salmoniformes > Salmonidae > Salvelinus > Salvelinus namaycush. Next base: position 16,845,852 of record NC_052333.1, on the reverse strand, counting down.
GTGAGGCACAGTATGGGCTCAATCCTTTTTGAGCAACTGTGGGTTTTAGCGCTGTGTGTGTGTGTGTGCGTCCGTCCGTCCGTCCGACCTGGAACGTGTCAATATGGGTCTCCAACCAGCTGGAGTCATGTGATCTCAAGAGAGAGAGAGAAAGGAGAACACACACTTCTAGCCTATACATCAAAATAGAGAGCGTTAACAATATACGAGGTCTATTACTCTCAATAGTCAGCTTCAGTTTTTATACAAACTACAGTTATTTCTGACTGCTTTGACAGGGTGGATGAGTTAGAGGGAGGGGAGACAGAGTTAGAGAGGGAGGGAGGGACGGAAGAGGAAAAGAGGGAGAGTGAGATGTAGAGAAATGGATGAGAAGAAGAGGGCGAGACAAAGGGAGTGATGGAGCTGAGGGAGGGAGAGAGAGAGGGAGGGAGGGGATTGGGTGGTAGGGTGAAAGGAGAGGGAGAGGACAGGAGAACTGGGCTCGGCTTCTCTGTCCAATCAAGTAAAATATATGACATCATCCTACTGCAATGCCAAACCTGCTTCTCTCTCACGTGTGCGTGCTCACAGCCAACCAATCTCTTCCCTCCTCTCTTTTCCAGTGGCAGTTCAGATACTGGAAACAAGTGTGATGACCAACTGTAACAATGCAAATAAATGGGCTAATGGCTGATCTCTCTATTCTCCCTCTTCCTCCCCTTCTCTCCCTCCCCTCTGCAGAGCGCTGTTTGGAGGACCATGAGTTGGTGGTTCAGGTTCAAGCCTCTATGACCAGCGACAGTAAATTCCTCTTCAGGAAGAACTATGCCAAGTATGAATTCTTCAGGAACCCCCTGGTGAGTCCTCTGTCCACACGTGCACACACTCCGTCGCACACACTGCCTGAGGTGATTCAGTAAGAGGGAGTGACCTCACCTCAGTGCTTTGGTAATGACTACAGTAAAACTACCATGTCGATCACACAAAAGGTAGGGGTGGGGTGGGGGGGTGTATGAGCGCTCGCCAAGGAATTACATCAGGGGGTGAGATCATACTGCATCTACTCTGGATCGCTCTCCTCTCTCCATGTCTCTCTCTCCCCTATCCTTTCTCCCTCTCTCTCCTCTTTCCATCTCTTTCTCTCTCCCCTATCCTCTCTCTCTCTCCTTCTATCGTCTCTCAACTACTCTCACTCCTTCCTTCCTTTCTCTCTCTTCTCTCTTCTCCCCTCTCTCTCTCATTCTCTCACACACCCTCTTAATAGTGGTTCCATCACTAATGTGATACTGAAGTCCCTGAAGTATTTTGCTCTCTGTTCTCTCATTCTTCTGTATTCTCTCCTTTCATTCTCTCTCTTTTCTCATTTGGTCTCTCTCTCTCTTAATCTCTCTATCTCTCTCCAGAACTTCTTTCCGGAGCAGATGGTGGCATGGTGTCAGGTATCTAACGGCTCCATCCCCCAGTCACAGCTCTTACAGGTGGAGTACTGTTACACCACATGCACTAGTGCACGCACACACATCAAATCAAAGTTTATTTGTCACACGCGCCGAATACAACAGGTGTAGACCTTACAGTGAAATGCTTATTTTACAGGCCCTAACCAAAAGTGCGATGTTTAAGTAAAAAATAGGTATTAGGTGAAACAGTAAAAAGACAGTGAAAAATAACAGTAGCGAGGCTATATACAGTAGAGAGGCTATATACAGTAATGAGGCTACATACAGGCACCAGTTAGTCGGGCCAATTGAGGTAGTATGAACATGTAGGTATGGTTAAAGTGACTATGCATATATGATAAACAGAGAGTAGCAGTAGCGTAAAAGAGGGGTTGGTGGGTGGTGGGACACAATGCAGATAGTACAGGTAGCCAATGTGCGGGGGCACCGGTTAGTCGGGCTAGTTGAGGTAGTATGTACATGAATGTATAGTTAAAGTGACTATGCATATATGATAAACAGAGAGTAACAGCAGCATAAAATATGGGTTGGGGGTGTCGGGACAATGCAAATAGTCTGGGTAGCCATTTGATTACTTGTTCAGGAGTCTTATGGCTTGGGGGTTGCCATGCGGTAGTAGAGAGAACAGTCTATGACTGGGGTGGAGTAGAGGAGGAGACTGAGCACGCACCCCTGAGGGACTCCAGTGTTGAGGATCAGCGTGGCAGATGTGTTGCTACCTACCCTCACCACCTGGGGGCGGCCTGTCAGGAAGTCCAGGATCCAGTTGCAGAGGGGGGTGTTTAGTCCCATGATCCTTAGCTTAGTGATGAGCTTTGAGGGCACTATGGTGTTGAACGCTGAGCTGTAGTCAATGAATAGCATTCTCACATACGTAGGTGTTCCTTTTGTCTGGGTGGGAAAGGGCAGTATGGAGTGCAATAGAGATTACATCATCTGTGGATCTGTATGGGTGGTATGCAAATTGGAGTGGCTCTAGGATTTCTGGGATAATGGTGTTAATGTGAGCTATTACCAGCCTTTCAAAGCACTTCATGGCTACGGACGTGAGTGCTACGGGTCTGTAGTCATTTAGGTAGGTTGCCTTAGTGTTCTTGGGCACAGGGACTATGGTGGTCTGCTTGAAACATTTTGGTATTACAGACTTAATCAGGGACATGTCAGTGATGTCAGTGAAGAGACCTGCCAGTTGTTCAGCACATGCCCGGAGCACATGTCCTGGTAATCCGTCTGGCCCCGCGGCCTTGTGAATGTTGACCTGTGCATGTACACATATGCACACCTCTATCCCCACCTCCACATCCACAAGCACACGCACACATTCCAGAGAGTCCTTACTCACTCCCGTGTGTGTTTTGGTACAGAACTTCCTGAACTCCAGCAGCTGTCCGGAGGTGCAGGGGTTCCTCTATCTGAAGGAGTCTGGCAGGAAGTCCTGGAAGAGACTCTCCATGTTCCTCAGACGCTCTGGACTCTACTACTCCACTAAAGGATCCTCCAAGGTAGGAAGAAGATCAGGAATGTGTCCAAAATGACTTCTCATTCCCTGTGTAGTGCCCTAGTGCCCAATTATCTGTATAGTCCACTACACTAAAGAAACTACTCCAAGGAAGGACTGTTCAAACCTCCTCCCTCCCTCCATCCTCTCTCTAGGAGCCCAGACACCTCCAGTTGTTGTCAGACCTGGATGACAGTAGTGTGTTCACAGTGACCACAGGGAGGAAGCTGCACAACGCCCCCACTGACTACCAGTTCTGTATCAAGGTGAGGGACACACTCACACACACTGGCCCCAGGTAGCAGACAGACAGTCCTGTAATGTGTGTACCTCTGCGGGGGTTATCCCTGGAGGTAACCAGGTTATACTGGCTCAGCCTAGTGGGATAGGCTGGGACAGGGCCTGCTAGGACACACTGAGCCTGACAAACAATCAATTGTTATTTGTCACATGCTTCATAAACAACCTGTGTCAACTAACAGGGAAATGCTTACTTACCAACAATGAAGAGAGAAAGAAAATAGAGACAATTAAGTAATAATAAATACACAATGAGTAACGATATCTTGGCCTTTAGAAACTATTCATTCCCCTTGACTTATTACACAGTTTGTGTTACAGCCAAAATTCTAAACGGATTAAATATATATATATTTTTAGACACAGTACCCCATAATGACAAAGGGAAAATGTATTCTTATTTTTTTTTGTGCAAATGTATGGATAATGAAATACAGATATTTCTCATTTACATAAGTATTCACACCACTGAGTCAATACTTTGTAGAAGCACCTTTGGCAGCGATAACAGCAGTGAGTCTTTCTGGGTAAATCTCTTTCCACACCTGGATTGTGCAACATTTGCACATAATTGTTTTCAAAATTCTTCAATCTCTGTCATTGGTGGTTGATCATTGCTAGACAACCATTTTCAAGTAGATTTAAGTCAAAACTGTAACTTGGCCACTCAGGAATGTTAACTGTCTTCTTGGTAAGCAACTCCAGTGTAGATTTGTGTTTTAGGTTATTGTCCTGCTGGAAGGTGAATCCATCTCCCAGTGTCTGGTGTAAAGCAGACTGAACCAGGTTTTTATCTAGGATTTTGCCTGTACTTAGCGCTGTTCCATTTATTTTTTATCCTGAAAAACTCCCCAGTCCTTAATGATTACAAGCATACCCATAACATGATGCGGCCAACACTATGCTCGAAAATATGGAGAATCGTACACCGTGTGTGTTGTATTGGATTTGCCCCAAACATAATACTTTGTATTCAGGACAAAAAAGTGAATTGCTTTGCCAAAATGTTTTTGCATTATTACTTAGTGCCTTGTTGCAAACAGGATACATGTTTTGGAGTATGTTATTCGGTCCAGTCTTCCTTCTTTTCACTCCGTCAATTAGGTTAGTATTGTGGATTAACTACAATGTTGTTGATCCATCCTCAGTTTTCTCCTGTCACAGCCATTAAGCTCTGTAACTTTTAAAGTCTTTATTGGCCTCATGGTGAAATCCCTGACCGGTTTCCTTTCTCTCTGACAACTGAGTTAGGAAGGATGCTTGTATCTTAGGCTGTCATTGTAAATAAGAATCTGTTCTTAACTGACTTGACTAGTTAAAAAGGTTAAATAAAAATAAATAAATAAATCATATTTGTAGTGACTGGGTGTATTGATATACCATCTAACGTGTAATTAATAACTTCACCATGTTCAAAGGAGTATTCAGTGTCTTCCGAGTGGTGCAGCGGACTAAGGCACTGCATTGCAGTGCTAGAGGCGTCACTAAAGACCCTGGTTCATTCCCCGGCTGTGTCACAACCGGCTGTGATCGAGAGTCCCATAGGGCGGCGCACAATTGGCCCAGCGTCGTCCGGGTTAGGGGAGGGTTTGGCCGGGGGGGGTAGGCTGTCATTGTAAGTAAGAATTTGTTCTTAACTGACTTACCTAGTTAAACATATATATATATTTTTTTACAAATAGGTGCTCTTCTTTGCGAGGCATTGTTAAACCTCCCTGGTCTTTGTGGTTGAATCTGTGTTTGAAATTCACTGCTAGACTGAGGGACCTTACAGATAATTGCTTGTGTGGGGTACAGAGATGAGGTAGTCATTCAAAAATGCCCACCAGAATGAGTCCATGCAACTTATTTATGGGACTTGTTAAGCAAATTTGTACTCCTTAACTTATTTAGGCTTGCCATTACAAAGGGGTTTAATACTTTACCTGTTCATTTGTAATTCATTTGTAAAAATGTCAAAAAACATAATTCCACTTTGACATTATGTTATTGTGTTTAGGTGTCCACATAGTGTATGTACATATAACTAGGAATAAAGTGACAGATAATAAACAGTAGCAGCAGCGTATGTGATGAGTCAAAGTTAGTGCAAAAAGGGTCAATGCAGATAGTCTGGGTAGCTATTTGGTTAACTATTTAACTCACTATTTACCAGTCTTATGGCTTGGGGGTAGAAGCTGTTCAGGTTCCTGTTGATTCCAGACTTCCAGACTTGATTCCAGATCAGTACCGCTTGCTGTGCAGTAGCAGAGAGAACAGTCTATGGCTTGGGTGGCTGGAGTCTTTGGCGATTTTTAGGTCCTTCATCTGACACCGACTGGTATAGAGGTCCTGGATGGCAGGGAGCTTGGCCCCAATGATGTACTACGCTGTATGCACTACCCTCTGTAGCACCTTTCGATCGGATGCCAAGCAGTTGCCATAACCGGGCAGTGATCTTAGTTGGAGAGAATATTCAAGAGCTTCAAGCAATATCTAGTTTTAGATTTGGTGAATACTGACTGATGGGTTGTCTAACTGAACATCTGATTGTTTGACTGACAGCCCAGTAAGGTTCAATGATTGGCTGATTGTTTGATTGACAGCCCAGTAAGGTGAGGAGTGAGTGTAAGGAGCTGAGGATGCTGTGCGCCGAAGATGAACAGAGCAGAACCTGCTGGATGACTGCCTTCAGACTGTTAAAGGTACACACACACACACTCACAGAATCTTCTGTATAACTGATGTTTCATTTATATGTATTACTTGAAAATGTATTTTGTTGTGCGCTACATATATGTTCTGTTTTGACAGTATGGGATATTACTGTATCAGAACTACAAGAGTCCCCAGCAGCGGAAGTCTCCTGTCTCACACTTCTCTACTCCTGTGGTAAGACTCCTATTCACATGTTTCTATTCCCGACTCTATTTAAGCAAACTAGGATCTATTGGAGAGCGGTAGCGTGGCTCAGACAAGTTCTCTGTCTCTGTAGAGGAGTGTGTCTGAGAACTCTCTGGTGGCCATGGACTTCTCTGGCAGGACGGGACGCGTCATAGAGAACCCTCTGGAAGCACAGAGCGCCGCGGTGGAGGAGGGACAGACGTGGAGGGTGAGGAGGAGAGGAAGTGGATGGGATGGAAGATTGGGAAACTCAGACTAAGAAGAAGGTGTACTTCTGTCATTCTGAATCTAAAATTGTTTTGTTTGTTTATCTTTCCTGCCGTCAGAAACGGGGTCACCGTATGAATGCTCTGGGCAGCCCCAGCCTCCTCCACCCATCTTCTCTCAGCTCAGGTACCCTACACTTTACATTACTTTGCTCTTATACCTGGATAGTAGTACTGTAATAATTACACAGTAACAACATTTAACAGTAACTTCATAAATACTTAGTAATGCTAGATGGCGCCGGAGGAGATGGCTGCCGTTTTACGGACTCCTAACCAATTGTGCTATTGTTATTTGTGACTTATTTTGTACATAACGTTTATGCCACTGTCTCTTATGACCAAAAATAGCTTCTGTATATCAGGACAGCGATTACTCACCTCGTACTGGACAAAGATTTTTTCTTCAACGAGTTGGACGCAAAGAATTTCATTCTTTCATTCGCATGTGAAAGAGACGGAGATATCTGGGATATCGGACGCTTATAAGAAATCCCGCTATGCCCTCCGATTAACCATCAAACAGGCAAAGCATCAATACAGGACTAAGATTGAATCATACTACACCGTCTCCAACACTCGTCGGATGTGGCAGGGCTTGCAAACTATTACAGACTACAAAGGAAAGCACAGCCACGAGCTGCCCAGTGACACGAGCCTACCAGATGAGCTAAATAACTTCTATGCTCGCAAGCAACACTGAAGCATGCATCAGCCGTTCCGGACGACTGTGTGATCACGCTCTCCGTAGCCGATGTGAGTAAGACCTTTAAACAGGTCAACATTCACAAGACCGCAGGGCCAGACGGATTACCAGGATGTGTACTCCGAGCATGCACTGACCAACTGGCAAGTGTCTTCACTGACATTTTCAACCTCTCCCTGACAGCATATTTCAAGCAGACCACCATAGTTCCTGTGCCCAAGAACACTAAGGTAACCTGCCTAAATGACTGCTGACCCGAAGCTCTCACATCTGTAGCCATGAAGTGCTTTGAAAGGTTGATCATGGGTCACATGAACACCATTATCCCAGATACCCTAGACCCACTCCAATTTGCATACCGCCCCAACAGATCCACAGATGATGCAATCTCTATTGCACTCCACCCTGCGACTAAACACCTCCCTCTGCAACTGGATGCTGGACTTGCTGATGGGCCACTCCCAGGTGGTAAGGGTAGGTAACAACACATCTGCCACGCTGATCCACAACACGGGGGCCCCTCAGGGGTGCGTGCTCAGTCCCCTCCTTTACTCTTTGTTCACCCATGACTGCATGTCCAGACACGACTCCAACACCATCATTAAGTTTGCCGACGACACAACAGTGGTAGGCCTGATCACTGACAACGATGAGACAGCCCATAAGGAGGAATAAGGCCTGTTTTTCTTTTGAAGCCAGAAGGAGGCTAGTATCAGCTACATTTATGCCTTTACTAGACTATGGGGATATTTTATATATGAATGCTTCCGCTCAGTGTTTGAGATCAATTGACGCTCTTTACCATGGCACTTTGAGATTTATTTTAAACTGCAAAACCCTTACGCACCACTGCACTTTGTATACCAGGGTTGGCTGGCCTTCTCTAGTCACTCGTAGGCTCAGTCACTGGTATACTTTTATTTACAAAGCCATTTTGGGTTTACTACCTTTTTATTTGGGCATTTTTATTGTTCAGAAATGTGGTGGGTACTCTCTTCGTTTGCTAGACTTTATCCTGCTGACTGTTCCAAATGTCCGAACTGAATTTGGTAAAAGGTCTTTTATGTACTCTGCGCCATCGTCTTGGAACACCTTACAAAATAATTTTAAACTGGAAGAACTTGTCCCGATTGGTGTTTTTAAATCACTGATGAAGGATTTTGAGGCTGATTCCCTGACCTGTCAATGTTTTTAATTGGCTGTTTTTGATTTTGTTATACTCTTGTAAATTCAATGGTTTTTACTAGATTACTTGTAGTTTTTCATGTTGTCTGTCTGTAATTTTTGTAATGACTTGGTGCTGCCTATCTTGGCCTGGACGCTCTTGAAAAAGAGATTTTAAATCTCAATGAGCCCTTCCTGGTTAAATAAAGGTTACATTTAAAAAATTAAAAAATTAAAATAAAAAAAAGAAGAAAAGTGGAGCAGGTTGAGAGCTTCAAGTTCCTTGGTGTCCACATCACCAACAGACTATCATGGTCCAAACACACCAAGACAGTCATGAAGATGGCACGACAAATTCCCCTTCAGGAGACTGAAAAGATTTGGCATGGGTCCTCAGATCCTAAAAAGGTTCTACAGCTGCACCACCGAGAGCATCCTGACTGGTTGCATCACTGCCTGGTATGGCGACTGCTCGGCCTCTGACCGCAAGGCACTACAGAGGGTAGTGTGTACAGCCAAGTACATCACTGGGGCCAAGCTTCCTGCCATCCAGGACCTCTATACCAGGCGGTGTCAGATGAAGGCCCTAAAAATTGTCAAAGATTCCAGCCATCCTAGTCATAGACTCTTCTCTCTGCTACCGCACAGCATGCAGTACCGGAGCGCCAAGTCTAGGTCCAAAAGGCTTCTTAACAGCTTCTACCCCGAAGTCATAAGACTCCTGAACAGCTAATCAAATGGCTAGCAAGACTATTTGCATTGTCCCTCCCCTCTTTTACGCTGCTTCTACTCTCTGTTTAGTCAATTTAACTCTACCTACATGTACATATTACCTCAATTACCTCTACTAACCTGTACCCCAGCACATTGACTCGGTACCGGTACCCCCTGTATATAGCCTCGCTACTGTTATTTTACTACTGCTCTTTAATTGTGTTATTTTTATTTTATTTTTTAACTTCTCTGCGCTACGGATCCCTTTTACGGGATCATTTTCCTAAACAACCACTGAATTGCAGGGCGCAAAATATTACTAAAAATATTTATAATCATGCAATCACAAGTGAAATATACCAAAACACAGCTTAGCTTGTTGTTAATCCACCTATTGTGTCAGATTTTGAAAATATGCTTTACAGAGAAAGAAATCCAAGCTTTTGTGAGTGTATCAATCAATGCTAGAACAGCTAGCCCCAAATTAGCATGGTCACGAAAGTCAGAAAAGCAATAAAATGAATCGCTTACCTTTGATAATCTTCGGATGTTTGCACTCACGAGACTCCCAGTTACACAACAAATGTTATTTTTGTTCGATAAATATTATTTTTATAACAAAAAAACGCCATTTCGGTTGCGCGTTATGTTCAGAAAACCAAAGCCTCGTTCCGTTCGGCGAAAATTCCAAAAAGTATCCGTAATGGTCGTAGAAACATGTCAAATGTTTTTTGGAATCAATCCTCAGGTTGTTTTTAACAAACATAATCGATAATATTTCAACCGGACCGTAACCTACTCAATAAGAGAGAAAAAGAAAATGGAGCGCTACCCTCTCGCGCGCAGGAACTGATCTGAGGACACCTGACTACTTTTGAAAAATCTCGCTAATTTTTCAAAATAAAAGCCTGAAACTATGTCTAAAGCCTGGTCACAGCCTGAGGAAGCCATTGGAAAAGGAATCTGGTTGATACCCCTTTAAATGGAAGAAAGACGGGCCAGGAAACACAGATTTCTTTTTTTATCACTTCCGGGTTAGATTTTCTCAGGTTTTCGCCTGCAGAATCAGTTTTGTTATACTCACAGACAATATTTTGACAGTTTTGGAAACTTTGGAGAGTTTTCTATCCTAATCTGTAAATTATATGCATATTCTACGATCTGGACCTGAGAAATAGTCCGTTTACCTTGGGAACGTTATTTTAAAAAAAAAATCTGACCCCTAGCGTCAAGAGGTTAACCTCTGTAAGGTTACCTGTTTTGTTCGGCGCATGTGACAAATAACATTTGATTTAATGGAGTGTATTGTTACACAAGTGGAATATGAAGCAGTTCCTACATCTGTGGTTACATCCCAAATGGCACCCTATTTCCTTCATTGTGCACTACTTATGGGCCCTGGTCATAAGTAGAACACTATATACGGAAAGGGTGCCATTTTTGATGCAGACTGCTTGTATCTCTGCATGTGTAAAGCTGTATAGTGCACGTCTTGAAAGCCGAAAATAGCTTTGACACCTGAAACCTGATGTTGTCTTTCAGTGATCCACAGAACACAGCTATGGTTCCATGGTCGCATCATTAGAGAAGAGTCGCACAAGATGATCATGCAACAAGGACAAGTAGACGGGTAAGACTTAGAAGCTGTATTATCCTTCTTAGGCCACCCTCCCATCCATCCATCCTAGTACCCACAGACTATCCCTATGTATAGATGTACAGCATAAGTGAAAATGTTTTATGTGTGCGTGTGTCAGGTTGTTCCTGCTGAGAGACAGTCAAAGTAACCCCAAGGCGTTTGTCCTGACCTTGTGCCACCACCAGAAGATCAGACACTTCCAGATCCTACCGGTCAGTTCTTTATACTCATCTACCTCTATTCGGTTCCACTTCCTTCTTGTTCATCCAATTTGGCTCCATCTCAGTTTGCTCTCACATCCTGCCTCCATCTCAACCGTATTGTATATTGTCTCCTCTCTCTCTCACAGTGTGAAGAGGAAGGTCAGATGTTGTTCAGTTTGGATGATGGCTCCACCAAGTTCACAGACCTGATCCACCTGGTGGAGTTCTACCAGCTCAACAGAGGGGTGCTGCCCTGCAAGCTCAAACACCCCTGTACCGCCGTGGCCTTGTGACCCTTCACCCCTGACCTCTGACCCGTGTACCATACGCCTGCCCTCTGGTCTCACTACACTACCCTCTGTCTGCAGTTCAATTCTCTACCCTTTGTTCACTAGGTCGTCAAGTGTGCACTTATTCACTCATTCCTTGTGGATTTAAAAGGAAAGGAGTGTTGGAAGCTGATGGTACATGCTTAGTTACACCAATGCTTTTAAAATGCATGAGGGGTAGTGAACAATTGCACACTTTGGGGGGAGGGGTGGGGAATTGGAAAGTGGCCACAGATAGATAAATCGACAGACAAACAGACATGTGGTGTACTATAGTGATCTGTGGAAATCTGTGGATCCAACCAAGCCCCTGTTTCCTCCTCCTTTACCCACCTCAGACAGACGATAGACATGGGGCTTGTTTTCCCGCACTTCTTTATTGATCATCAGGGATCGAATCGATCACAACGATTGACCATATGTAAAAATCAACCTGTGCAGTCCAGTCTTTATAAGCTGATCACCTGATGCTTCATGCTGCCTACTGGCTGACGTTGCCTTGGGGGCATCCTGAAGCGTGACGTTGCCTGGGGGGCATCCTGAAGCGTGACGTTGCCTTGGGGGCATCCTGAAGCGTGACGTTGCCTGGGGGGGCATCCTGAAGCGTGACGTTGCCTGGGGGGCATCCTGAAACGTGACGTTGCCTGGGGGCATCATGCCCTTCCTCTGCTTTCCTTATTGGACCAACCATCTCACTCTATCTACGATACTTTATACACGGCCACTAGGAAGAGAAAAAGCTAACAACAAAAAGAACACAGAACAAAGACAAACTGTGTTGGCCGTTTGTTTGAAATGGCAGATGATTGTTTGAGATGTGGACTTCCCTGTCAGAGCTGATGACGTTGCGATGATGTGGTAATACTGTTGTAGAACTATTTGCACTTCTGAACAGACAGCCTACAGTTCTCTTGTAAACTGAATGAAGCTGAATGCTCCTTCTCAACCTGCTCTTCCTCCTCTCTTTCTGCTCCTCATGTCCTACTCTTCCTCCTCTTTCTTGTCCTGCTCTTCCTCCTCTTTCTTCTCCTCTTGTCCTGCTCTTCCTCCTCTCTTTCTTCTCCTCTTGTCCTGCTCTTCCTCCTCTCTTTCTTCTCCTCTTGTCCTGCTCTTCCTCCTCTCTTTCTGCTCCTCTTGTCCTGCTCTTCCTTCTCTTTCTTGTCCTGCTCTGCCTCCTCTTTCTTCTCATCTTGTCCTGCTCTTCCTCCTCTCTTTCTTCTCCTCTTGTCCTGCTCTTCCTCCTCTTTCTTCTCCTCTTGTCCCGCTCTTCCTCTTCACTTTCTTTTCCTCTTGTCCTGCTCTTCCTCCTCTCTTTCTTCTCCTCTTGTCCTGCTCTTCCTCCTCTCTTTCTTCTCCTCTTGTCCTGCTCTTCCTCCTCTCTTTCTTCTCCTCTTGTCCTGCTCTTCCTCTTCACTTTCTTCTCCTCTTGTCCTGCTCTTCCTCCTCTTTCTGCTCCTCTTGTCCTGCTCTTCCTCCTCTCTTTCTGCTCCTCTTGTCCTGCTCTTCCTCCTCTCTTTCTGCTCCTCTTGTCCTGCTCTTCCTCCTCTCTTTCTTCTCCTCTTGTCCTGCTCTTCCTCCTCTCTTCTCCTCTTGTCCTGCTCTTCCTCCTCTCTTTCTTCTCCTCTTGTCCTGCTCTTCCTCCTCTCTTTCTTCTCCTCTTGTCCTGCTCTTCCTCCTCTTTCTGCTCCTCTTGTCCTGCTCGTCCTCTTATCTTTCTGCTCCTCCTTTCTGCGTAAGAAATCCCAGCCTGCTGATTGGATTAGATTGGATTAGAGGCTGTAGAGCCTTTCAGGACTGAGAGCCGTGCCTCTCAGTCTTGAAAGGCTCTCCAGCCTCTCTGTTCCTGCTACGTCCGGCTCCACCTGATCCCATCAGAACATTTGGAAAATCTAGAACATTCCCTGCAATCAACCCTAAAATTCAGAGAGATGAGAACGGAACGGAAGGAAGAGAAGTCTCACAAACCTGCCCCCTGCACCTTCAATTTGGACTGTCAAGAGTTCAATCTTTCAGGCTACGTTCCAATACCCACACCAATATTGCACTTAGAACGTATGCCCAATGCATTTTTTTCACTGTAAGTGAACAAACCTCATCACCGCCAGTCAGTATTGTATGAATGTCAATTAGTGTTCTCCAAGTCAGTTGTTAGCTTCCTACTGCAGTCAGCATGATGCTGTGGTCAAATACTATTTGAAATCATTTCAAATACTTTCTGTGCTTGATTGAGCTTGCCTGGCTTAATAGACTAATATAACAGTCCCAAAACTTCAACCCCCACCCCTCTGGCACTCAAGGCAATCTAGAGCAATCTCCCAAGTATTTGATACATTTCAAGGAGTATTTGAACCTAGGTTTGGCTGTATTGTCCCTGACCCACACCTTGATGTTGTAGACCAGGGGTGTCAAACTCATTCCATGAAGGACCTATTGTCTGCTGGTTTTTGGTTTATCCTTTCAATTTGTGTCCAATTAAGACCTAGACAACCAGGTGAGGGGAGTTCCTAACTGATCAGTGACCAATAGATGTGAGAGGGTATTCATTCTCAGAATGCAGGGATCCATTTAAAGCACTCCCCAACATGCCTGTATTTATGTTGAAATGTATGCTAGGTTGACTTTGCTGCAGCCATAGTTAAATTAGTTTCTCTCGACTTAAAGTGAATATTGTGTGTGCGTGCGTGTGTGTGTGCGCGTGCGTGTGTGTGTGTGAAGTCATACTATTATAATGCACATAGTCAACCTATCCTTTTATCTAAAATGTATTATGTTCCAAATCCTCCTCTCCTGTTTAGGAATGGAAAAAAGGGTCTAGTAGGAAGATTTCTGTGAGTATTGGGACTTAGCCAGCCCCTGTTTGGTCCTGTACAGTCCCGTCCTGTTTTGTCTGATCTTGTTCTGTCCCACCCTATTCTGTCCTGAACTGTTCTGTCCTAAACTGTTCTGTCCCGACCCATTCTGGCCTGTCCCGTCTTATCCTGTCTCGTCCTTCTCAGTCTTCTAGCGTGAGGCAGCAGAGCTGTTGGCCTAGCAAGTGTGTGACATAATACCTGCTCAAAGCTTCCACCAGATTTACTAGACGCACGCGCAAACACATACACCGTCCCGTGCCAGATTGACAATTAATAGCAAGGGGCTACCAGGCACTCTGCCAGGCCAGCTCTCTGAATAACGTCACTGTTGTCACTCCCGTCCCATCACTCCTGAACCATACCTGACTCTACAGCTCTACAGGAGTCTGCACTACCAACCAATCACATACTTCACCTCACTCAGAAGCTCTGGCTAGACGTCTTAGTCAGTTAGGGCAGGCTAAAATTTTAACCACCCCTCTGTCTCTCTCTGTCTCTCTGTCTCACACTCTCTCTCAATCTTTGCCTCTTAATCACTGTGTTATAATGCAATCCTTCACAGAAGTCCAATCATATGGATGTACAGTATATATAAATTCAGCATATGAATATCTATTTTATAGAATGTGAAACTATGGAAAAGCTGTAGATCTAACACTGTATCTAGGTTTCAGATCACTATGAGCGTGTTCCAAATGGCACCCTATTCCCTATATAGTGCAGTATTAAAGGGAATAGGGTGCCATTTAGGACATTACCTATGTATTGTGCGTTATGCTTTTGCTCATCACTCCGTCTCAAATGAAGATGAAGATTTTTTTTTTCATTATTTGATTTTATCACAAATTGAACTTTTATATATATATAAAAATAATATACCAGAACATAAACAGTATTAAATTAAGCTTTCAAACTGGACTCTTAGCATGCATTGAATTCTGCAGGATGTATAAGCTGACTGGCTCAGAATGTTAACTGTCTATGTAAGGACTTTCGATGCTGTCAAAGTCGTGAGTCGCTGTCCTGAACATGACTTAGGCCAGGATTCAATCAAAGGCGCGTTGTCGACAAGCCCACTGCACTGTCGACAATGCGCCTTTCAAATGCAATTTCCCTGACGTTTGTGAGGAATACATTTATGGTAAACGCTGCAGATGTCGGCACAAGCGTAAATTACCTTAAAAAGTGCAATGCACTTGTCGACAAAGCATCTTTTGATTGATTCCGGGCCATGCAGCTTTCCCTACACCGGTGTTTCCAAAGCTTGGTCCTGGGGACCCCAAAGGGTGCATGTTTTGGTTTTTGCCCTAACACTACACAGCTGATTAAAATAATAAAAATTAGATGAAAGTTGATTATTTGAATCAGTTGTGTAGTGTTAGGGCAAAAACCAAAATGTGCACCCATGGGGGCCCAGGACCCAGTTTGGGAATGGTGAGTCATATTGCTTACGTCACCCATCGACGTTTTCTGATCTAGGCCTACATCATAAAAAGGGCATGATCAATAGTCTAGGGCAGGGGTATTCAACTCTTACCATACGAGGTCCGGAGCCTGCTAGTTTTCTGTTCTACCTGATAATTAATTGCACTCACCTGGTGTCCCAGGTCTAAATCAGTCCCTGATTAGATGGGAACAATGAAAAAAAGCAGTTAACTGGCTTCGAGGTCCAGACTTGAGTTTGAGGGGGCTAGGGACTAGAGACTGAAACGGAACCAGCTAAGGATATCTCTCTCATACATTTATCAAATAAGCCAGGAAAAAAAAAAAAAGTCAATGTAAGGTTGGACGAAAGTTTCTTCTGTGCCAGTCTAGACTATATACCTTCCCTGTCTCTGCCCTTAACTCCATGTACCGTATCCAGGGTCCTGTTCCATAACGCAAACCCTAGCAGAACCTTTTTGCAAGGTGAAACTATAATCTTGTTTGTTTCAATTGGATATGTTCAGGTAGTTTCTTTGTTACACTTTGGTTTAATACATTTTTTCACTACTGAACACAAACCATCTGTTCTGCACCACTCAAGCCCATGGGCAAGGATTCAAACAAACCCACAATCCACAACAACCGACATCGCACTGCACTTGGCTTTTGAGGGTAATTGATGTTTTAGCCGATACCCGCTGCATTTACCCGAATAGGATCTCCGCGAATGTCAGCAAAATGACCTTTTAATAGTCGAATGCAGTGTGCTGTCGGTGGGCGGCGCATTGGGGTTTGTTTTAATCCCGGCTCATGTCTTTTAACGGAGGTGTCTGTCCACTCCTGTTCTCTCTGAGAGCTAAATGTCAGGAAGACATCTGAATCAACCACGTTGTATATCCTGTTCAGGTATTTTTGTACAAAGGGATTGATATATTCTCTGATTATTGGAAAATAGATTAAAAGGTGACATTGTTATGAACCAAAAATGCTGATCTGGTCATTATTATAACGTTGTGTAATCATCCTGTGGCTCTGGTGAGGTGGTGTGATCACTGAGAAGGTGTTATGGATGCACTCTCTCTGTGTTGGCTGTGTGTTGAGGTGTCAGACGCCTTGTTTGCTCTTCCTCATAAGCCTACATCATGTGTGGGGGGGGGGGGGGGGGGGGGCTGCACTCTATCAAGCATCACACAAGTAGACTATCACTTTGACCAAGGTCAAAGTACACTTTTTATTTACACACACATTCCACTATATAACTTCCTTCCTCTTTTTAGTACGAGTCAAACTGCTCCTAGTCCAATCCTCATGCAACTCAGGAGTGTGTGTGTGTTCTGATTCCCACACTGCCTCAGCGCTCCTCTTAGAGAGGCGTGACGTGCTTGTCCTGCCCGGGTGGCACGTGTGGATTATAACGTGTTTAGAGAGTGGTGGAGTAGTCAGGGCTCGGTTTCCCAAAAAGCATCGGAAGGCTAAGTTCATTTTAGAACAATAGGATGATGGGAAACCGGGCCCTGGGCTGTTCAGAAGTACTGTTAATCCCACAGGATGACAGAGCGACTCTAACGCTAACACACACGCAGGCACACACACAGACACAAAGACCAGTTTAATGTGTCTCTCACTGCTCTGTGCTACAGCCACTTCAGCAGGTGGCTCTATCCTAAACCACTTACACTTAACACACACAGTAAATGTAGCCAATGTGGGAATTGAACCCACAACCTTGGTGTTGCGCTCCATAACTCATAATAACAATAACTCATGCAGGTTGTTAACATTGTTTTCATTCATCCGAGGACATTTACTCTTCCCAAACTCATTCACTCACTAAGGGGCCTATGAGTACTGTACATTGCTACAATTTACTCTGTGCCATTACCCCTGTAAATCTAAGACGTCGGGGCTGCTTTAAGTATCATACACATAATATTTCAACAAAATGTTTTTTCGGACGCTACAGACATTTCGTGAGAAGATTGATTTTCGGGATGTCTCATGGTCTGACAAACATGGCTGCAGCTCGGTCCCCTACCACCGCAGGTGCGGTGAGTTGAGATGCAGCCCATGCAAAAAAACATATCTATAGCTTTAACTGACACATTTTGATGTGGATTTTTTTTGTATGTTACTTAGATTGATGCGCCGGTGCGTCAATAGACTCCTAAAGTCCTGGGAATTAGATGGGTGTCTGTGGGCACTGGAACCCTGTTCATGTATCTGAAATATCACATTTACCAGCATAGCAGGCCACAGTGACCCTACTAGACTAGAGGGATCTTCCCTAAGAGGATAACGCCATCTGGTGGTTTAATACGGATGATGTAGCAAGCAGGAGTTTATCTTCAAACTCTGAGAATTTCCCTGTGTGTGATCAACAATCAGGAAAAAAGTCTGTCCTCTGTCCTCGACTCGATTCCTCCGTCCTTGACCCGTAAACCGATAAGTGGTCGAGTGGCCCGAGGAATGTGTAAATTTGTTAGTAGGTGAACGGAGCAGTATTCTCCCCTCCTCGATTACCCACTTCAGCAGAGGATGCACAAGAATATCCTCCTGGCGGCTACTGCGGAAGTGTTGTAATATCCGCCACACCCTCTTTGAATCAGCTGTTGTTTTCTCGAAGGAGAAGACTATGCACACATTTAAAAACGATATGGTACTTATCATTTCATCTATATAATGTCTTGCACAACTAGCTACATTTGTTTTGATCACTTGACGCCGTTATGTTTGGAGGAAAAAGGGGGAGGCTTGCAAGCTGAAGAACACCATCCCAACCGTGAAGAATCCGGGTGGCAGCATCATGTTGTGGGGGTGCTTTGGTGCAGGAGGGACTGGTGCACTTCACAAAATAGATGGCATCATGAGGCAGGAAAATTATGTGGATATATTGAAGCAACATCTCAAGACATCAGTCAGGAAGTTACAGCTTGGTCGCAAATGGGTCTTCCAAATGGACAGCATACTTCCAAAGTTGTGGCAAAATGGATTAAGGACTACAAAGTCA
This sequence comes from Salvelinus namaycush, assembly GCF_016432855.1. NCBI lineage: Eukaryota > Metazoa > Chordata > Actinopteri > Salmoniformes > Salmonidae > Salvelinus > Salvelinus namaycush. Next base: position 16,827,424 of record NC_052333.1, on the reverse strand, counting down.
AGGTATTGGAGTGGCCATCACAAAGCGCTGACCTCACACCTATTGAAAATTTGTGGGCAGAACATTCTCTCAACTATTATTCTGACATTTCACATTCTTAAAATAAAGTGGTGATCCTAGATGACCTAAAACAGGTAATTTTTACTTGGATTAAATGTCAGGAATTGTGAAAAACTGAGTTTAAATGTATTTGGCTAAGGTGTATGTAAACTTCCAACTTCAACTGTAGATACATTATTTCACTTGCTTTGGGAATGTAAAATATGTTTCCCATGCCAATAATGCCCCTTAAATTGAAATTGAATTACATGTAATATAATTTGAGTGGAATCAAAGCCTATGTTTAAACCCGTTCTCATGCTTGGAGTCTTCACAGAGAATTCAAGCCCCTTGGGTGCTGCCATAGATTTACATTAGAGGTGCCCATCCAAGAAGGCTCAAGGTCATTGGCCACAGATAAAATGACATCAAATCATGTTATATCTACCATAGCTTTGATTGGACTGATCATGTCAACACCGTACTTTCAAAATCTTAGCTAGCAAGCTAGGCAAGCAGTCATCATCATGAATCAAGTCGACAATCTACTGGCAAATCCTTTTCACTCCTTGTCATATGAAGAGAAATTAATTCTAAAACGTATCAGTGCTCATCGGCCATTGGACATGAACATTACACAATAAGTTGGAAATCGCAAACTCAGCAATGAGTGGTTTGGAAGGAATCAGTGGCTAACTGCAAGTGCTGCAAAGAAATCACTAGCCTGCTATTCAAATCCAATTTTATTTGTCACATACACATGGTTAGCAGATGTTAATGCGAGTGTAGCGAAATGCTTGTGCTTCTAGTTCCGACAATGCAGTAATAACCACCAAGTAATCTAACCTAACAATTCCACAACTACTACCTTATACACACAAGTGTAAAGGGATAAAGAATATGTACATAAAGATATATGAATGAGTGATGGTACAGAACGGCATAGGCAAGATGCAGTAGATGGTATAGTGTACAGTATATACATATACATATGAGATGAGTAATGTAGGGTATGTAAACATTATATTAAGTGGCATTGTTTAAAGTGGCTAGTGATACATTTTTACATAATTTCCATCAATTCCCATTATTAAAGTGGCTGGAGTTGAGTCAGTATGTTGGCAGCGGCCACTAAATGTTAGTGGTGGCTGTTTAACAGTCTGATGGCCTTGAGATAGAAGCTGTTTTTCAGTCTCTCGGTCCCTGCTTTGATGCACCTGTACTGAGTGGGAGTGGGAAGGTGTGTGTGGTCCAAGACTGGGTTTAATAAGGGTCTCTTTTCCTAGCTTAAATGGATAAACATTCACATACAACAGCATGGGCCAGAAAAGGTTGTAAACCTCCAATTATTCCCCACTATTCCACCCTCCCCATCCCAAGTTGGGTTGCCATCCCAGTGACCGGCAGACCACCCCCGTCCTCGCAGATCCCAGGGCCCCCGAGAGACCGTGACCCATCCATCGAAAAGAGCACACAGTGCCACCCACAGAACAGAAGCAGATCAGCCGCCAAAAGCATTTCCATCGCCCTCACCTCGATTTGCATTATAACTATTAAAAAATATACTGTATATATATATATTTTAAATCATAATTTCCATATTTAACAAATAATATTCGTAACAATGTAGGCAGTCCATGCAAAGGATTGTTACCTCTAACCAGGATTGCCATTACAAAAATTACATTTTTGGCAAGCAATTATTATTTTAGCAAACAATTATTGTAATTCATCCCATATTGTCCCTAACATATGTCCTCCCTAGCAGACGTTGTGGGATACATACACACACACAAAACACTCATACACACTCAAACCCTTTCCCAACAAACAACCATAAACTCAGATGCTCAACAGTAGTTCCATCTCAGAGCCCAACTCAAGAAAGGACTTGATTTACGAATGCATATACAGTTGCAGCTGTTTGATAAGGCCTGCAAAATTGACCAAAAACTGTCAAAAATGGGGCGATTTGATTAACCATTGTCAAGTCCTATGTGATGGAGATCAGATACACGCCCTTCCCCTGAAACACACACACGCTGGTCCCCAAGTGTCTCTGTGCAGTCAGACCTTTTTTTTGTGCCACCAGGGCCACAATTATATTCCTCCTCTCTGAATGTTCGAGTGTGACCCACTCCCCATGGGTTACTGCAGCTAGTGTTTCCAGCACTGCCACTGCCTGGGTGGGGGCACCCCACCGGAATCCCCACCGTCTAGGTACAAGGTCGTCAAGGTTCTCATTAGGAGCTTTGAGAATTCCCTTGTATATTATGCTCTCCAATCGAGGGGCTTTGGCTTTGCAGGACCAACCCTGCCAGGCAGGCTCAGAATCTTGAAGGGGCGGTGCTGCTTTAGTATGTTTCTGACCACATTCATCTTTCTGATTTGGCTGCGTATAGCCTACTTACAGTAGGCCCATAAAACAGAGAAGGACCTCTGCTTGAAGAGTTTACTGATTATGTTGATTTTATTATTGATTATTATTATTGTCAATGATTTTGTTGACAGAACCTATTATATTATTGTATTATATTATTATATCAACTATTAAAACATAAAGAAATGCTGTTGTTCATCTTTTTCACTCTTCGGGAATGTTTAGCATGGCTATAAATGATAGAGAAGTTGACTAAAGACTTGGCAATTAGGAATGAAAGGAAACATGCTTCTTGTGACATTTCGAATGACATGTAGATGTTTTGTTGTTAATAGGTGGAATTATGGTCTCATTGTGCCTACCTATACTTTTATTTATGTAACAACACATGTGAAGCTGCAATAAATTAATATTTAAATGTATATCAAACCATTTAGACAGTTTTACCCTGATGTCACACGTGATCAAATCATCCTGCAGCCATCTGACCAGTATAAGAGGAATGCAATGTACTCATAAAAACACAATACCACTGTGCTGAAGAAAAAATGTGATTGATTTTTGAGAAAAATAAGTCTAAATTGTCTTCGCCACTCTGTGTTTGTGAGCCATCGCTTGATGGTTGCAATAGGCCTGTTGTGAAGAAAGGCTGAAACATCTGCACTGTAGCATATGTACTCATCAGCGTGACTGTACTGCTTGAACACACTCATGATGTTGTGCACGGAGATACTTGTTTAGAATGCTCACGATGCCGCTGAGGGTCTTGTCTCAGTGCGACTCTGGCAGCTCCGGACAGGAGGGCGACTCTGGCAGCTCCGGACAGGAGGGCGACTCTGGCAGCTCCGGACAGGAGGGCGACTCTGGCAGCTCCGGACAGGAGGGCGACTCTGGCAGCTCCGGACAGGAGGGCGACTCTGGCAGCTCCGGACAGGAGGGCGACTCTGGCAGCTCCGGACAGGAGGGCGACTCTGGCAGCTCCGGACAGGAGGGCGACTCTGGCAGCTCCGGACAGGAGGGCGACTCTGGCAGCTCCGGACAGGAGGGCGACTCTGGCAGCTCCGGACAGGAGGGCGACTCTGGCAGCTCCGGACAGGAGGGCGACTCTGGCAGCTTCGGACAGGAGGGCGACTCTGGAGGGAGGAGACGCAGAGGCAGCCTGGTGCGTGGGGCTGCCACAGGGCCCACCAGGCTGGGGAGACCTACAGGAGGCCTGGTGCGTAGAGGAGGCACCGGATAAACCGGGCTGTGGGAGAGCACTGGAGCTCTGGTGCGCAGCCTTGGCACCACTCCTCCAGGCTGAATGCCCACTTTAGCCGGCCCCTCCAGAGTGCAGGCACAGGTCGATCCGGGCTGTGGGGGAGCACTGGAGATCTGGTGCTTACCGCTCGCACCTCTCCATTAGGCTCAATGCCCACTTTCGCCCGGCACGGGCGGAGCGCAGGCATAGGACGAACAGCACCCTCCCAGTTCCCCGGAGACACAGTACGCAGAGCCAGCGCAGGATACCCTGGGCCGAAACGGCGCACCGGAGACGAAACATGCTGAGCTGGCACAATTCGCCATGGCTGGATGCCCACTCTCGCATGGCACTTGCTGGCCTATAGCGCTCCGGGCTATGAGCGCGCACTGGCGACACCGTGCGCTTCACCGCATAACACGGTGCCTGACCAGTACCACGCTGCTTCCGGTAAGCACGGGGAGTTGGCTCAGGTCTATCGCCTGACTCCGCCAATCTCCCTGTGTGCCCCCCCCCCCCCCCCCCCCCCCCCCCCAAAAAAATTCACCTCTCAGCTATAGCTGCCTCCAGCTCTTTTTTCGGGCGGCGATATTCCCCAGCCTGTCTCCAGGGTCCCTTACCGTCCAATATCTCCTCCCAAGTCCAGGAGTCCTGAACCTTCTGCTCCTCGTTACCATGCTGCTTGGTCCGTTGGTGGTGGGTAGTTCTGTAACGATATTCGTCTTCGGATGAAGAGTAGTCGTCGGACCAAAGCGCAGCGTGGCAAGGGTTCATGTTATTTTTATTAGAACAGAAACACTAAACCAAATAACAAAGAGAGTGAAACGATAACGAAACAGTCCTGTAATGTGCAGCAACACAAAACAGAAAACAACTACCCACAAAACACAGGTGGGAAAAGGCTACCTAAGTATGGTTCTCAATCAGAGACAACGATAGACAGCTGCCTCTGATTGTGAACCACACCCGGCCAATCACATAGAAATAGAAAACATAGAACAAAACATAGAATGCCCACCCCAACTCACACCCTGACCAAACCAAAATATAGACATAAAAAAGGAACTAAGGTCAGGGCGTGACACATAAGCATATTATGTAAATAAAACATCTTATTTATCTATGTTACCCAACTAATTCTGATTCATCTCCCACACCTTGCAGCTTCAGTCTTTTCTTGTCTACTGAGCAAGGTGTGCGCTCATAGATTTTCTTCTTATATTCTGGACCGAATTGGCATTCCATACTCTTCTGACCATCAGGCATATATGGAACACCATCATAATCAATCTTGGGATTGCTGCTTTTGGAGAATTGGATATGTCTTGTGGAGAAAGGTGTCTTGTCCATGTAGTTAGGGTTGAAACTGAAAGACAATGAGGTCCTTATACTAAGAGTTGTTGAAGTTTTCCTTTTGTACAGTTCCAACACACTGTACACACTAGCAACATAACAAAGACTCGAACTCCTTGAGATTGTCCATTCTGAAAGGTAAACAAAAGAGCTTATTACTTAAAATCTGATCACAAAACATTTCATAAATCTTGTTCTGAATAATTGGTAACCGTTTCATAAAAACAATAAGGCCCTTGAGGCTATGAGGTATGGGATACATATCCTGGTTAAGGGGTGTGTACAAGCACTCCACTGTGCGTTGTGCCAAGAACACTACTTAGCAGTATACATGTCACGACTTCCGCCGAAGCCGGTCCCGCTCCTTGTTCGGCGGTCGACGTCACCAGTCTTCTAGCCATCGCCGATCCACCTTTCATTTTCCATTTGTTTTGTCTTTGTTTTCTACACACCTGGTTTCATTCCCCAATTACATGTTCATGTATTTAACCCTCTGTTTCCCCCATGTTTTTATGCGTGATTGTTTCTATGTTCATTCGGTACGTTATGGCTGGTTTTCGACGGGTGCCGCACACCCGTGTGTAATTGATTACCGTTTATTGTTGGTCAAGTGTTTACCTTGTGCCTTTTATTTTTTGAGTAAAGTACGTTGCTCACTCATTCTGCTCTCCTGCGCCTGACTTCATGCACCAGCTACACTCACCTTCTGACAATACACTGAGTGTAGAAAACATTATGAACATTTCCATGACATAAACTGACCAGGTGAAAGCGATGATCCTTTATTGATGTCACTTGTTAAATCCACTTCAATCAGTGTAGATGAAAGGGAGGAGACGGGTTAAGGAAGGATTTCTAAGCCTTGAGACAACAGAGACATGGATTGTGTATGTGTGCCACTCAGAGGCTGAATGGGCAAGACAAAAGATGTAAGTGCTTTTGAACAGGGTATGGTAGTAGGTGTCAGGTGGACTGGTTTGAATCAAGAACTGCAACGCTGCTTGTTTTTTCACGCTCAACAGTTTCCCATGTATATCAAGAATGGTCCACCACCCAAAGGGCATCCAGCCAACTTGACACAACTGTGGGAAGCATTGGAGTCAACATGGGCCAGTATCCCTGTGGAATGCTTTCGACACCTTGTAGAGTCCATGCCCCGACGAATTGAGGCTGTTCTGAGGGCAAAATGGGAGGGTCCAACTCAATATTAGGAAGGTGTTATTAATGTTTTGTACACTCAGTGTATATCCCATATACCACGGCCTCTCAGGCCTTATGACTGACTACTTTAATCCATGGAAAGGTGAAACAATTTCTATAGAGCAGCTTTTAATCATAAAGCCGTGTGAGAAATCATGTGGTAGGTTGACGTATTACAGAAGATGCTAACCTTTTACTGGCTCACTCTGACAACTGCAAGCTCTCTTTTTCCTGCTTAAAAAGTTGATGGACAAGGCTCTAAGATCCCACTGCTGGTTAAAACTAATATGTCACGTGCAAATACAAGACAAAGACAGAAAAGTGATTATTAATTCAATGTATAAATATCAGTAAATCAGAATAGATAATGTAGCGACTGTGAATCACAATATAATACAGAAATATTGTTTCATTCATCTATCATTCTTGATAAGCAGGTATGATTGTAAAGCCAAGAATACTGTTCTAGTAAGAAATTGCATTGAGGTTTAAATTCAAGAGCCTTGTGATCTATCATCATAGAAATATAAAATATAACAAAAATGATATTAATTGACACAGTCCGCTTATGTTTAAGGCTATGTAAAAACTGGAATTCCAATTTGTTTAATTCAGAGGTAGAACCCGTTCTATCTCTGTTGTTGTAATTCGACTTAACAGCACAAGGTGGCATTAGGTGAACATCAAGCTATATAAATGCAGGTTGATTTGAGAAAATAAATTGTACCATTCATATTCTAGCCAACAATGCTATTGACAGTCAATCTAGTTCTAGTGATAATGCTAGCTACCTTCCTAAAGGCTTCAATATTATTGTCAGTTTGGTGCTACTACAATTATATCACATGATTCGGATCAGCTATAGCTGGCACACAGTTTGTAGTTGTTTTAAATCTCTACTGCCGCGGACTGCGACAGCGAATGTGTTCTCTCAATGCCAAGATTACCATGTTACAATCAACAGGTACTACTTGAATATTTGTCATACAGACATACATTTGGTATCGTTTGAAAGATCAAATTCTCCCCTTTACAGTCTGCTCTGCATGCTACAGTAGAAGACATAGCCATCTATCTTTGCATTTGATTCTGGGGATATAATACTTAATTCCGATGAGCTTCAACACTTTTATCAATCATCCCCCAGCGGGGAATTTGTGCTTACCAGATGGATCTCCTCAATCAATCAATCATATTTATTTATATAGCCCTTTTTAAACCAGCAGATGTAACAAATTGCTTATACAGAAACCCAGCCTAAAACCCCAAAGAGCAAGCAATGCAGACGTAGAAGCACAGTGGCTAGGAAAAACTCCCTAGAAAGGAAGGAACCTAGGAAGAAACCAGTGGTGTATTAAGTACTTAAGTAAAAATACTTTAAAGTACTACTTAAGTAGTTTTTTGGGGTATCTGTACTTTACTTTACTATGTATATATTTTTTGACAACTTTTACTTTTACTTCACTACATTCCTAAAGAAAATAATGTACTTTTTACTCCACACATGGTCATCCCTATTGCCTTTGATCTGGCGGACTCACTAAACACTGCTTCTTTTGTAAATTATGTTGGAGTGTGCCCCTGGTTATCCGTAAATAAAAAAACAAGAAAATGGTGCAATCTAGTTAGTTTAATATAGGGAATTTGAAATTATTTATACTTTTACTTGCAATACTTAAGTATTTTAGCAATTACATTTACTTTTGATACTTAAGTATATTTAAAACCAAATACTTTTACTCAAGTAGTATTTTACTGGGGGACTTTTACTTAAGTAATTTTCTATTAAGGTATTTCTACTTTTACTCTGTATCTTTACTTTGAGAGAGAGAGCGATATTAAGCTCAGGTGCATCCTGTTTCCGTTGATCATCCTTGAGATATTGCTACTACTTGATTGGACATGATTTGGAAAGGCGCACACCTGTCTATATAAGGTTAACAGTGCATGTCAGAGCAAAAACCAAGCCATGAGGTCAAAGGAATTGCCCGTTGAGCTCCGAGACAGGATTGTGTCGAGGCACAGATCTGGGGAAGGGTACCAAAAAATGTCTGTAGCATTGAAGGTCCTCAAGAACACAGTGGCCTCCATCATTCTTAAATTGAAGAAGTTTGGATCCACCAAGACTCTTCGTAGAGCTGGCCACCCGGCCAAACTGAGCAATTGGGGGAGAAGTGCCTTGTTCAGAGAAGTGACCAAGAACCTGATGGTCACTCTGACAGAGCTCCAGAGTTCCTCTGTGGAGATAGTAGAAACTTCCAGAAGGAGAACCATCTCTACAGCACTCCACCAATCAGGCCTTTATGGTAGAGTGGCCAGATGGAAGTCACTCCTCAGTAAAAGGCACATGAAAGCCCGTTTGGAGTTTGCCCAAAGGCACCTAAAGGACTCTCAGACCATGAGAAACAAGATTCTCTGGTCTGATGAAACCAAGATTGAACTCTTTGGCCTGAATGACAAGCGTCACGTCTGGAGGAAATCTGGCACAATCCCTACGGTGAAGCACGGTCGTGGCAGTATCATGCTGTGGGGATGTTTTTCAGCGGCAGGGACTGGAAGACTAGTCGGGATCCAGGGAAAGATGAACGGAGCACAGTAAAGAGCGATCCTTGATGAACACCTGCTCCAGAGCGCTCAGGACCTCAGACTGGTGCACCTTCCAATAGGACAATGACCCTAAGCACACAGCCAAGACAACGCAGGAGTTTCTTCGGGACAAGTCTCTGAATGTCCTTGAGTGGCCCAGCCAGAGCCTGGACTAATTTCACAAATGCAAAATACACTCTTACTGTGCGCTGTTTTAACCGGTTTTAACAGTTGCAGCCTACATGATTTTTCAGTGACAACAAGTTTGTGGCGTCTGTCTTCTGTTTACACAAAGGTGTTCAGAGACAAAGTGCAGTGTAGGTGATCACCATGGCAATGAAGTCAAGAAATCCAACCTTACTAAAACGCATCCTCTCCGGCTCTCTCTCTTCAGGCCTACTCACTGGGGGCCTCCCAGTCAACTCATTCACCCTTGGGCTATCCTCTACTCTCTTCACTGCCCTACTCAAACTCTGGCAATATCAACCTGTCTCTCTCTCACAGTTGACACACAGTGCGTTCTCTATCCCAACTGTACACTCCCTTTGACTATGCCCTCTTGCACATTCCTCATATCATGAGATCTACCTTCTACACACTGCTGCAACATGTCCGAATCCTTGGCACCTAAAGCACTGAAGCGGGTTTGGAACATAGGCTCTCACAGAATAGCAAATATGACCTAGCCTGACCTTCTCAGGTAGAAACTCTGTGTCAAAGCTCAAGACAGACAAGGTATTCTCAGTTTTGCCATTGCCACCGGGTCTACGTCTCACCAAACGGCGGGCATCACAAACACTAGGAATATTGTTTTTCACTTGATCCACCTCTACACTCAAAGCTACCCCACTGATCACCCCTTTTAGCGATATCTACTCCGGAGAGCAAAACACACCACAGATTGAGCCCCGAGCCACGGGACTTGAAGCGTCTGCTTCCTCTGGCAGGCAAATACAAAAAAATGTGAACCTTTCCACTTCTCGAAACTTTCACAGATGTAACCACTCCCAGTTTGTCCTTTACCCAGCTTGACACAACGTCTGGGTCGGCAAAAAAACAGGAATCCCCTCTTTCCAAAAATCTCACTCCTACCGGTCCAAAATCATCTCTGGTAGGACTCTCAGGGCAAACGTCAGATAACTCTACAATACCTGTCGCAGCAGGAAGGCACACTATATCCTGGACCGTCTGAACGTCAGAACACTTACCACTGCAGACTTCCTCCATTTCGAGATCATCAAGGTTCTCAAGAGAGCATGAAGACCTGTAAGTAAGATTACTTGGTTTGTAATCAGGAGACAAAGGTATGTACACCTCAAACAAAGGTGTATACTCAGGAGACGAATCTCTGATCTTAACAGCGCCATTCTTACGCTTTTGCGTCATCGCCCTTCCGACTTCCTTACCTCCTCGCTTCACTCACTCAAGCAAAGGGTCGCCATGTCCTGATGCAATTATGGATACATTTGATGTTCTTAAAGTCATCATCACTCATCTACAGCAACGTGGAAGAATGAAAGAACAGTCTAGCTTACTACTGTACAGTTCCCATTCATTTGCTTTACTAAGTTGAGTGTGGCAGTGGTGGCACCTTTCTATCCCTTCCCTGCTTCTTCAGTTATCAAGGTATAGGTCTACTAGCTAGCTACATGGCTTTACTTTGTGGTTGTCCATTGTGTGGCTCTCACTAACTCTTTTGTGTTGTATCCACTCAATGAAGAGACTGTGTGTGTGTACTGTTATCGCAAACTTTAAATTATATCCAACCAGGCATCCAGCCTAGGATTCTCCTCCATTGTCCATTCATTCACTCACTCACACACACACACACAAATACTCAATGTGTACATTCTCATCCACCTGAACTCAAACCTGTTGATGCTGTCCGCTATTGATTTGAACGTGTTCCTTATTGATGCTGGGTTGGGTTCATTTAAGTGATAATGCCAGAGAAGCCGGTGTTTGGCAGACATATTATCTTTTCTTATTTCCCAAAGGGGCCTTGTGGCGTTGGGCCGGCCTGTGAGGTGGTGGTCTTTGTGTGATTGTCTAGGCAGAGAGCCAGAGGCAGGACGAGCCTGCAGTGGAGTTGTTGTGGGTGTTGAGTTAGTGACCGTGCCAGGCTATTCCCGGGGACCGTAGAGTGCCGAGTAGATAGCAGATGAGCCGCTCTGCTCTTTCCTCCATACAGACACTGGTAGGAGACAGCCTCAGCATCGGACACAGGAACAGATATATATATATAGAGAGAGACACATGGACAGGGTACAGTACTGTACTACAATAAGCAGGTTTAACATCCCCTCCCCAAACACAGAGAGAGAGAGACACACACACACACACACACACACACACACACACACACACACACACACACACACACACACACACACACACACACACACACACACACACACACACACACACACACACACACACACACACATTCTTTACTGATTTATGCAAGGCTCTGGTGTGGACCATAGTGTCAGAGGTACTACACCTTATATCTGTCTCTATCACTCTCTCTCTCTCTCTCTATCTATTGCTATGGGCCAATTATTACATTAGAAATGACAAAAAGCTATTACATTATTGACAGTTATAACATTATGGACTAGTCAATAGTGTTAAGATTATTCACTCCTGGTTTAAGTATGCCTAGTCTAGTCTTTTACATCTTGTTTAACTGGCAGTATTATTCTCTCATTATTTTGACAATTTACATTCCTCTCTCTCCACTCACCTTTCTCTCTTCTACAGTATCTCCCCTCTCCTCCATCTCTTGTCCCCAGAGGGAGTAGTTGTGTTCTGGCTGATGAGAAGGGCCTTGTAAAGACCATCCAGACCATCTCCTTCCTCAACTTGTTCTTCCCGCTGGTGTTACCCCTGTCCACCTCCTGGCAGTGTGAGATCCATGTCTGGGCCCTTCAGATGAACACGATGGTGTATGTGGGAGGCATGGTACGACTAGGACACAATGACACAACCTATTTATTCGCTAGATTTAATTCCCTTTAGTATAAAAACAATACGCAGCATTCAAATTGGTTGTTGCTATTGTTTTCAGGAGTGTATGTCCATTGTCTACGATTCAGTTTATTTTGAGAGCAAATACACTCCACTAGTGATCTAGTTTGTTATGTCAGAGCAGAAATGTGATGATGACACAGAATGAATTGATGAAATCATGAGTTTGTTGTCTCTGGCAGCCCCTGAGGTACTGGCTCAGAAATCCTACAGCAATCCTGTCCAGTCCAGTTCAGTATGCATTACATTATGTTGCAAGTATTACTCATCCTTGTCAGTGATTTTGTATTATTGGAAATGGCTCCCTGGGATTGGTGTTGCTTTGAGTGTGTGCAAAACTGTCAGTGTGTGTATGGGATGAGCCATAATACACTGACTGGCCAAGGAATAATCACTGACAGTGTCACTGTGTGTGAGATCCTTACTTAGAGAGCACAAGGAATCATGGTACACAGAGAACTTAGAGAGTACGTCTGCTTTTTTCCCATCTGTATTTCTGTACATTTCTGTTGTTTTTTTCATCGTTATTATCCTTCCCCCTTGACAACATATAGAGGAATGGTCCACTAACCTGCATGATCAGAGGACAGGCAGACATTTCCTCATGCATGTTAACTGGCCACAGGATGTGTGCGAATACAAAGCCACATTTATAAGTGGAGATATGTCACTCTTGTTCTCACCATAAGGTCACGTTAAATTGATACTTTTGGTGAACTATTTGCACATACAGTATATAAAGTGGGATTTTATGTTATTCACTCAAGACTACAAATATTTTTATTTGCATCACCTTATTTCCCCCATTACTGTTTAAATGTCCATAATTTTAAAAATGAGCCACTGCCATGATATGCCCACAACTTATGAGAAACAATGTGTAACTATCCCAGATCCAGTCCAGTATGTTGTAGCATTGCAGAGTATTGGAAAAACAGCTGTTTGTTATTTGAAAGGAGATATACACAATCTTCTGATGTGTCCCCTACTTGAACTGGATGATTTACCAACAATTGGATTAGCATGCATTACTCCAAATAACATCAACAGAAATTGCAGGCCCACTTGTCATAAATGATTGACATAGATTTACCTTCCTTGCATTTCAGTGGCTTTTGCATATTGTGAGCTGGTTACAATGATAACCATTGATATCTGTTAACCGGTTGCAATCATAGATTACCGTCATGAATGTCATCATCACATTCAAAAGTAAAAGTATGGTGGATGTATATAACAGTATACTTCTCACTATTGCCTCTTGTTTTTAGTGAGTTTTGAACTTTATTACATGAGTTTTATCATATGTTGGTTACCCAGTCATTGATTGAGTAGAGAGATGTATAACTGTACCACAGAATAACCTATAATAACACAGACAAATTAGGGTGGACAGTGGTACCACCAGTGGGAAGAACAGGTTGAGGAAGGAGGTAAAAAAATATATCTGTTATATTGTCACACACCACATAGTTGCTTTGAAATGTGTTGTTTTCCAGGGTCAGAGTGATACAGAGAGGTAGAAGGTGTATAACTCTGACACTATGCTCCACACCAGTTTCCTGGCCAACATCACAGTGATGAAGATAGCCAGGTGTTAGTCTATCAGATGGAAGTTCTGCAGAGATGAGACAACATAAATGGACTGAAGAATGTGTGTGTGTGTGTGTGTGTGTGTGTGTGTGTGTGTGTGTGTGTGTGTGTGTGTGTGTGTGTGTGTGTGTGTGTGTGTGTGTGTGTGTGTGTGTGTGTTTGTGACTGTGTGCCGGTGTGTGTGCACGTGTCTGTAATACTACCAATCAGAGGTGTTTTTGGCCGCTGGATGACTAAAGGGTTACCACCACATGATCCTTTAGATATAACGTACTGTGTGTGCACATGCATGTGTGTGTGTGTTTCTGTACTACAATCCACCAAAGATTTGGCATCACCATGAGTGAAAAGGAGTTGGCATGATGGAACAAACAGACTGGGACTCAGGCTAAGATGTGCAGCAGTGAGGACTGTGTGTGAGTGTGTGTGTGTGTGTGGTTGAGAGAGTGTGAGGAAGAGCATGTTGTGGCTAGAACAGAACAGTGGAAAATATCTCTCCTCCTCCTCTGTGCCATTCTTTCTTGCAAATAGCAAATATTGCAGACAAGGTAAATAATCTCTATTTCCCCGAAGTCACAACACTGTTTATCTGACTAATCTCTATTATGCTATTATGTTAGGCTCCTGCCTTTTCCTCAGGAACATGTCAAGACCTGACCCTCAGAACTTAACGTTTATTACCTCTGTTGACTCATCAGTAGGAAAAATGTGAGCTATACATGCCTTGTTCCAACAGGATTCTGTATCTATATCATGCCTTGTTCCAACAGGATGTTGTATCTATATCATGCCTTGTTCCAACAGGATGATGTATCTATACATGCCTTGTTCCAACAGGATGTTGTATCTATATCCTGCCTTGTTCCAACAGGATGTTGTATCTATATCATGCCTTGTTCCAACAGGATGATGTATCTACTGTATATCATGCCTTGTTCCAACAGGATGATGTATCTATATCATGCCTTGTTCCAACAGGATGTTGTATCTATATCATGCCTTGTTCCAACAGGATGTTGTATCTACTGTATATCATGCCTTGTTCCAACAGGATGCTGTATCTACTGTATATCATGCCTTGTTCCAACAGGATGATGTATCTATATCATGCCTTGTTCCAACAGGATGTTGTATCTATATCATGCCTTGTTCCAACAGGATGTTGTATCTATATCATGCCTTGTTCCAACAGGATGCTGTATCTACTGTATATCATGCCTTGTTCCAACAGGATGATGTATCTATATCATGCCTTGTTCCAACAGGATGTTGTATCTATATCATGCCTTGTTCCAACAGGATGATGTATCTATATCATGCCTTGTTCCAACAGGATGTTGTATCTATATCATGCCTTGTTCCAACAGGATGATGTATCTATACATGCCTTGTTCCAACAGGATGTTGTATCTATATCCTGCCTTGTTCCAACAGGATGTTGTATCTATATCATGCCTTGTTCCAACAGGATGTTGTATCTATATCATGCCTTGTTCCAACAGGATGTTGTATCTATATCCTGCCTTGTTCCAACAGGATGTTGTATCTATATCATGCCTTGTTCCAACAGGATGTTGTATCTATATCCTGCCTTGTTCCAACAGGATGTTGTATCTATATCCTGCCTTGTTCCAACAGGATGTTGTATCTATATCCTGCCTTGTTCCAACAGGATGTTGTATCTATATCATGCCTTGTTCCAACAGGATGTTGTATCTATATCATGCCTTGTTCCAACAGGATGTTGTATCTATATCCTGCCTTGTTCCAACAGGATGTTGTATCTATATCATGCCTTGTTCCAACAGGATGTTGTATCTATATCATGCCTTGTTCCAACAGGATGTTGTATCTATATCCTGCCTTGTTCCAACAGGATGTTGTATCTATATCATGCCTTGTTCCAACAGGATGCTGTATTTTATGTCATGCCTTGTTCCAACAGGATGTTGTATCTATATCATGCCTTGTTCCAACAGGATGTTGTATCTATATCCTGCCTTGTTCCAACAGGATGTTGTATCTATATCCTGCCTTGTTCCAACAGGATGTTGTATCTATATCATGCCTTGTTCCAACAGGATGCTGTATTTTATGTCATGCCTTGTTCCAACAGGATGCTGTATTTTATGTCATGCCTTGTTCCAACAGGATGTTGTATCTATATCCTGCCTTGTTCCAACAGGATGTTGTATCTATATCATGCCTTGTTCCAACAGGATGCTGTATTTTATGTCATGCCTTATTGGAATCAATGCTGCCTCACACATACCTACTTACTGTATTAACAAAATGAAGGAAGTTTGTTTTTAAATTAGTAATACATGTTATCCTGCCAACCACAATATGAATAAGTTAAAAAAAGACATTGACTGAAATTGTACCTTTTGTAACCACCACCCAGAGACATTGTTATGTATTTTGTGTCATTACATTCATGTAAAGAATCTGTGGCAAGTAGATTTAGAATTAATTATTTTCTTATTTTACCTTTAATTAACTAGGCAGGTCAGTTAATTAAGAACAAATTCTTATTTACAATGACGGCCTACCAGGGAACAGTGGGTTAACCTTGTCAGTTTAGGGATTCGATCCAGCACCCAACGCTCTAACCACTAGGCTACCTGCCGCCCCAAAATAATCATATTTATAATACTGATCAGTTTTGCCATTAGATCATAATGAATGAGAGTACATGGACAGGGGAGGACCTGATTGTCATGTTCTGACCTTAGTTCCTTTGTTTTGTCTTTTGTTTTAGTATGGTCAGGGCGTGAGTTGGGTGGGTTGTCTATGTTAGTTTTTCTATGATTTTCTATTTCTGTGTTTGGCCTGATATGGTTCTCAATCAGAGACAGGTGTTAGTCGTTGTCTCTGATTGGGAACCATATTTAGGTAGCCTGTTTTCTGTTGGGGTTTGTGGGTGGTTATTTTCAGTCTTTGTGTGTCTGCACCAGATAGAACTGTTTCGGTTTTCACTTTGTTGTATTGTATTTTGAAGTGTTCACTTTCATTAAATAAGATGAACACTTACCACGCTGCACCTTGGTCCTCTCTTTCTCCCGACGACAACCGTTACACTGATACTAGATCAGCACTAATAATGTGAGCAGCTTGATACATATTGGCCCGGGGTCCTGGTGTCTACCCCTGGCTTAGAATCAGACATTTTATATGTTGAATTGGAAATATGTCACGGACGTTGTAAGAAGTGGACCAAGGTGCAGCGTGGTGAGCGTACATTTTCTTTTATTATAAAAAATGACGCCAACAAAACAACAAACGAGAAAACAACCGTGAAGCTAAAGGCTATAGTGCCAACAAACAAAGACAACTTCCCACAAAGACAGGTGATAAAAAGGGCTACCTAAGTAGGGTTCTCAATCAGAGACAACGATAGACAGCTGTCCCTGATTGAGAACCCTACCCGGCCAAAACATAGAAATACAAATAATAGAATATAGAATACCCACCCCAACTCACACCCTGACCAAACCAAAATAGAGACATAAACAGGATCTCTAAGGTCAGGGCGTGACAAAATAATTACTCCCTCTCACATGTTAACCTCTGCATGTTGTGTTGTGGTGATTTGAATGTTTTGACAAGTTTACTGACTGGGACATAATAAACATTATTACATAATAAAATGTGCTAAAGTTAATGTGGGTGCTGCCAGGAGACATTTTGATAACTGATAAACTACTGTAAAGGGGAATTTATTAATCGTATTCCAGTTTACTATCTCGAAACCCTAGTCACCAAACAATTAATTTCAACTTCAGTCATAGAACTTATGCTACTCCATACAAAATATATCAAATGTATTCTGTGACAGTAACATTCTTACAGTGACTCCTAAACAGGAGTGGATAACATGGCTATTGTACAGATTTATTAGTGGGTTGGGTTTACATGCACCCTTGCAACCATCCCAGTCAAATAGCAATCTTTACAGACTGAAACACAGGGTTGGTTAAGAACTTCCTTCTGAGAATTTGTCAGGTTTTACAATAAGTCATGTGATGTGCCTTGGCATCTGGAGCCATACTGAATGTACAGTATAAAGCATCCCCGAGGACGAGTGCTGATCTAAGATCAGGTCTTCCACTCCCACATATATTTATTTGTATATTATCAGGCCCCCCTTATCCACATCATATTCTTTGTGATCTGAAAGACAAAACTGATCCTAAATAGGCATTCCTACTCTGAGATGCTTGATGCATACAGCCCAGAGCTATTGTCTATATCTGTTCTCATCATGTCAGTCTTCGGAGAGGTTGGAAGAAGTGTCACGTCACAAGACTTGTATCATATACGGATTAGTAAAACACAATCAAGCCACAAAACAACCCCACATAACCCACGTACCAGAAAAGAAGACTACCATCAGTCTGTTAACAAAACAAATATTTGACACAAATAGACAATGTTTCGACATTTTATTTTGGAAAACTGTAGCTTTTTATAGTAGCATGCATGACAGGAAAGAATGTTGGCAAGCTTTATTATTTATAGATGTAGACGGTGCAACATCTTCTACAATTGAACATGTAGTGTAACTACCAGCCAATGAGGCTCCCTGAACTAATGCCTAAGCTTTAGCTCACAGGGCAAACACAATCTTGTGGTGCGCAGTAGACCTTGGTTATAACACTGATCGGTCATATAAGAACATATGTTTGGGCATATGATTGCCAAATTAAATTCAAATTTAGCTGAAATGAATATGAAAAAAGTATTCAATCTGTAGGATTCTTAGGCTACGTTTACACAAGCAGCCTAATTCTGATCCTTTGCACATGTATTGGCAAAAGATAAGAATTGGGCTGCCTGTGTCAATGTAGCCGTTGTCCTTTAGTATCTAGTTAATGTAATATCTGCACAAGTAGCATTCAGAACATATTTTCCTACTATTTAAAATGTATACTGATGTGAATTCTAATGTATAAATTATGGAAGTTCACTGTAGAAAAACATGATCAGTGATTAACATTGGTACTACTCTGATGCTGTGACAACTTTTCCTGCATTGCAGAAAGCAGTTTCAGCATATCTGATTTACCTTGGGACTTCAGTTCAGGCGGCATTTCACTTAGCGTTGAAATTATAATTTGGCTAAGTAAAGCGTCACCATCATCACTACCTCCCATACTACTGACCCTATGCTCTCTGGTATTATCAGCATTCTTAGGGTTCTTGCTGGGGGCCCCCAGCAGGTTCTTGCTGGGGGCTTGATCTACTCTGTGCTGTGTCCTCTTCCTTGGCTGGGCTGGTCCACTGGTAGAGCTGGATCTTGGTTTAGGCGTAGTGGGGCCGCCCCCAGACTGTTTCAGTGTAGATGTGGGTCTGAAGGGTCTGATGTGTGTGGTTACAGAAGGGGTAACGGTGCTGCCTGCTGCAGGGGTGAACACTGGGTTGAAACGACAGAGGTCTCTGTCTATCGACGCCTCACCACTGCCTCCAGTCTCTGCTTGTCCTCTCGCTACCAGACTCTTGGTGACATAATAGAAACCAAATGTTTGCATTAATGGGTACACACACACACACACACACACACACACACACACACACACACACACACACACACACACACACACACACACACACACACACACACACACGCTATACCATCTACTGCATCTTGCCATCTTGATGTAATTAAATGTATCACTAGCCACTTTAAACAATGCCACTTTATATAATGTTTTCATACCCTACATTACTCATCTCATATGTATATACTGTACTCTATACCATCTACTGCATCTTGCCTATGCCGTTCGGGCATCACTCATTCATATATTTTTATGTACATATTCGTATTCATTCCTTTACACTTGTGTGTATAAGGTAGTTGTTGTGAAATTGTTAGGTTAGATTACTTGTTAGATATTACTGCATGGTCGGAACTAGAAGCACAAGCATTTCGCTATCCTCGCATTAACATCTGCTAACCATGTATATGTGACAAATAAATTTGATTTGACACACACACTGACCATTACAGGATTAAGTAAACCACATTAGGCCTATTCTCTGTGACATCAACATGCTATTTTAAGCAGGAAGAAACTCTCTAGTACAGGTAGGAAGAATATACAATTAAGTCACAAGTAAGGCGTCACCATAATCACTACCTAACCCTAACCTACTAACCCTATGCTCTCTGGTTTTATCAACATTCTTGCTGGGGGCTTGATCTACTCTGTCCTGTGTCCTCTTCCTTGGTTGGGCTGGTCCACTGGTAGAGCTGGAGCTTGGTTTAGGCGTAGTGGGGCCGTCCCCAGACTGTTTCAGTGTAGATGTGGGTCTGAAGTAGGGTTGCAAAAGGAGGATATATTACTGGAAAGTTTAACAGTAAACTAACAGAATGTTGGTATCTTTCAAGGATTTTATGTAATCTATCACAAGACATCTAGTGGCCCTTTTGGGTACTTTAGATTATCACAGGCGTCTGTAATAATCTCTGGCCCTCAATGTGGCTTTATCACATGTAAAATGTATTAAATAATTGTCACGGCCGTCAAAGAGAGGAGACTAAGGCGCAGCGTGGGATGCGTACATACTAATTTATTTAAAGAACGAACACTAAACAAACTAACAAAATAACAAACGAACCGTGAAGCTATACAAAAATGAGTGCTGACATGCAACAACACATAGACAACTACCCACAAATACAGGTGGGAAAAGGCAACCTAAGTATGGTTCTCAATCAGAGGCAACGATAGACAGCTGCCTCTGATTGAGAACCACACCCGGCCAAACACACAGAAATACAAATCATAGAAAAAAGAACATAGAATGCCCACCCAAATCACACCCTGACCAAACCAAAATAGAGACATAAAAAGCTCTCTACGGTCAGGGCGTGACAACAATTGAATAAGATGATTTTAAAATAAAAAACAGAATGACAAAGCTGTAAAACATTTTCCTAAATATAAACCATCAACTTAGTGAATATCAATGGTGTTTAATATGGGTTTCAGCATGAAATTAACTTTATATTTAGGTTTTTTTAAACTTGTAGTTATTTCTCTATGTCAGTAACCGAGTTTCCATCCAACCTTTTTATGCAAGTAGTAGGCCTACATGTCGGATAAGAAATGTCAGGACAGGCTTGATGGAAACAGCGAATTTGTTGTTAAACATTCCAAATGTCTACAAAACAAAATACATTTGACAAGTTGTGATTTTTTTCTGTCAGTAAAATGTATGATGCGAGAAATGGCGGTTGGAAACGCTTTTATGCACAAATATTGATATAATAAGCATAATATCAAAGTAAACTTGGAGTCACTCGATGACACAGTATGTTGTGTGGTCTTCCCACTACGATTTGGGAAAGCATGGATTTTATTAGCCTATTATTTATGGATTTTACAGCCTACCCACACTGTATCTGCTAGTTATTGATAAAGTGCAAATGTCAAGACCAGAGTAGCCAGATTTGCTATTTAACGCAACCATTTTTGAGGCAAAAACTATGGTAGAGTTGAAAATGCAATGGAAACACATTGAATTTTAGATTTTAATTTGGTAAGTGAAAATGTAAGCAATTTTTTTTTTTTTGTCATGTGTGCAGTCATTGATTTTTATCACGACAAGTCAGTTTGGTGAAAACACCACTGGTGGGAAATTGAGCATATTTTCTTTATGCGGATTTTAGAATATTCGCATGAAAATCTGTCGTCACTTGAATGGAAACCTATTTATAGATATAATAAATTAATAATATATAAATGATGAAAGGTTTTACAAGTTATTAAAGTATAAATTACCAAAATTACATAGATTGACATACATTTTTCAGTTATTTACCAACATTACTGAAGATTCCGATAATTTTTGTAATTTACCGGTAGCTTTGCAACCCTAAACTGAGGGGTCTGATGAATGGGATCACAGGAGGGGTGAAACGACAGGGGAATCTGTCCATTGACGCCTCACCACTGCCTCCAGTCTCTCCTTGTCCGTTCGCGACGGCTAACAGAACCTTGGTGACGTAATAAAAAAACAAGTGTTTACATTAATGGTCACACACACAAAAACTGTACACTGACCATTACAGGATTAAGTCAACCACATTATACTATACTCTGTGACATCACCATATTTTTTAAGCAGGAGAAAACTAAAAAATATGATTAAGTCACAAGTAAGGCGTCACCATCATCACTACCTCCCATACTACTGACCCCATGCTCTCTGGTATTATCAGCATTCTTAGGGTTCTTGCTGGGGGCTTGATCTACTCTGTCCTGTGTCCTCTTCCTTGGTTGGACTGGTCCACTGGTAGAACTGGAGCTTGGTTTAGATGAAGAAGGGCCGTCCCCAGACTGCGTTAGGGTGGACATGTGTCTGAAGGGTCTGATGTGTGTAGTTACATGAGGGGTAAAGGTGCCGTCTGCTGCACGAGTGTACAAGGGGGTGAAATGGTGATATCTGTCCAACGACGCCTCACGACTGCCTCCAGTCTCTCCTCGCCCTCTTGCTACCAGACCCTGCATTAATGGTACACACGCACACACACACACTGAACATTACAGGATTAAGTAAACCACATGAATAAATAGTCAGTGATATTAGCATGTTGTTTTAAGCAGGAGAAAACTCCCTAGTATAGGTAGGAAGAATATTTTATTAAGTCACAAGAAAGTCCTCCAAATGTTCAGAGTGATTCTAATTGTGGTACTTCAATCAAACACACAGCTCACCTCTCCTCCTGGAATGTTGGTCGGTTGGGCTTTGTGTTTTATGAAGGGGGAGAGCCAGTTCAACTCCTGTAATATCTCCGGGTCTTTTAGTCCAACACTTGAATTGCCGCTCTTGATCTTCATATTATGCAATCTGACATAGTTTTTCCTCAACTTTTTCCACGTTGTCCTGCAAAAGTCCATTTCTCTTTTACCTTTGCTGAGAATTTGAGCGACTATCATCCAATTATTAAAATTAATTATTGTATCTCTTGATTTGTAAAGATTGGGGTATTTCTTAACCTCCCTGACAAGCTTAATCTCAAACTCAGACAAACTCATTTTGTTCTCTAACTGACTGTGGTAAAACTCTGGTAAATACTGGAGTGATGGATGTGGATTCTTTTTCTACCTGAAGTGTGTCTATATTAGCATACCACTTATAATGAGGAAATGTATTGTGTTTGCATTCTACAGTAAGGAGGTAGGCCTATGTGGGTGTTTTACCACTTTCAGGTCCAGATATGCATAATCCTGGGCCTAAAGGCATTTTCAATGGAGTGTGGATAATGAAACATATCCAGACATGTCAGTCTGTGGCTGCCAGTGTCCTGTTGGTTGAACACCGCAGCTCCTCCTCCTTACCATGAAGTTTCTTTTCAATCAAAACCACTTTTAAGATTTCCTGGAAGAGTCCAAATCAAGCTCCCTCCTCCTACACACCCAAAGTTTGCCTGAATTCCAAGTTTCTTTCTTTCATAACTGTACATGTGACCCAGCACTTCTTTTCAGTCTTATGTAGCAAAATTTTAAATGGTGTTTTTTACATTGGATAAAAGTACAGACAGAGCAGGAATGAAAACTTAGACAGCAGTGGAAGAATGCGGTTGTTTATTTGTCTTGTAAATCAGGTTACTGGGATTGATTGAATTTGTTCGGTATTGTTCATAGTTCAAAACATATCCCACTGTCCACAGACGCTAGTTCAACCTC
The DNA here is from genome assembly GCF_016432855.1 of Salvelinus namaycush. NCBI lineage: Eukaryota > Metazoa > Chordata > Actinopteri > Salmoniformes > Salmonidae > Salvelinus > Salvelinus namaycush. The sequence goes on along the minus strand of NC_052333.1, from coordinate 16,804,305 downwards.
TATTTTTGATTTACATTTGGTTGAGTTTTCAACTAACGTGAATTCAATTTAAAATCAACAAAAATGTTCACCCTTTCATTGCATTTAGGTTGAAAGGTGGGTGAATAAACTGGGAAATTCCCTTACATTGATGACTTTTTGCAAATCCAATCAGTTTTCCAAGTTGATTCAACATCATCACAGTGAACGTTTTGGTTGAAATGAGGAAAGAACATTGATTCAATCAGATTTTGATTGCTCTCTCTCCTGGGAGAAATCTCTCCTCTGAAATATATTTTTTTTAAATGCCAGTGGAATCATATCAGCCGGATCAACTGCACCAATAAAGGATAAATAAACTAAATAAACAAATCCAAAATGCTTCTTACCACCATCGATATTACAACACCAAGTGGTGACAGGCTACTAGCTTACTACTGAAAAGACCCACTGAACACGGACTAAGCTTTTCCACCTCACTTTATTGTGCCAGTAAACGAAAGGTGGCTGGATCTAATCCCCGAGCTGACAGATAAAAATCTGTTGTTCTGCCCCTGAACAAGGCAGTTAACCCACTGTTCCCTAGTAGGCTGTCATTGTAAATAAGAATTTGTTCTTAACTGACTTGCCTAGTTCAATAAAGGTTACTTTCATAAAAAAGACATACAAATAAATCAATGCAGGTTGGCCTTAAAACTGGGGCTCATCTGGGATCTGAACCTGGGACCTCTCACTCCCTAAGTGAGAATCCTACCCCTAGACCAGGATTTCCCAAACTCGGTCCTGGGGCCACCCCTGGGTGCATGTTTTGGTTTTTGCCGTAGCATTATACAGCTGATTAAAATAATCAAAGATTGATGATGAATTGGCTATTTGAATCAGCTGTGTAGTGCTAGGGAAAAACCAAAACGTGCACCCAGGGGGGGCCCCAAGGTAGAGTTTGGGAAACCCTGCCCTAGACCAATGAGCCAGTCTGTGAAGGGGAAATTAAGGCTTTGAAATTCTGCTAAATGTCACGCATGTATTCAAAACTTTGATTCTTCATTGGTACTACACTTTCATCTAGTGAATAAAACATACTGTAATACAAACAATCTGTAATGGCACATCAGAGTTCAGATTTGTATATATTCTAATTCAGAAACAAACATTTTACTTAGCACAATACTTGTGTCATTCATTTAATACAATAATGTATTGTGTCATTCATTTAATATTACTGTACCATATTGAGTGTGTGTATTAATGTAACTGTCAAAGATGTCCTGGTGGTCTCTCTCTCTTTAATGTAGTAATGCAGTACCATACTGAAGAGTTCATGCAATTAGGCCACTGAAGGACACTACAGTCCAGTAATAAAAATATTTCTTCACTATTTTTTCACTTACCATGAAAGTACCCTATGGTGCCAGGAGAGACATCCAATAGCCACTGCTAACCTAAAACCAATGGAAGTGATAAGGACAACCATGTTAAGAATTGCATGACCAGATCAACTAAAACTAGAGGGAGTTCTAAACAAAGTGAGTGGATTTGGATTGGGTCAATTCCATGTTGACTGAGATCATTAAATTCATAGACATTTGGGAAACTGTTTGTCCTCTTTCCGATGCAGTAAAAGTGAATATTCTAGACTCAATCTCAAAAAGCATATCATCAAGCTGTGATATGTCTGACCCTAAGATGTGCCCTGCAAAGTGTTAAAATTACGCCTACAGTGACACAATATGAGTATGAACAAATAGTAAATGAAACTATGGCTTTGTCTAGACATGATAGTCCGTGTAGTTTCTGTATTGGGATAATGCTCTTCTGATAATGGAATTCCGAACATGTCATGCATCTACACCAGGGATAGTCAAACAAAAAAATGTAAAAACACATCCATATCCTCCCAAACTTGAGAGCAAAACATTTGTGGAACCCCCCGTGACGGTGAAGACAAAAAATGTACGTTTTAAAGTTCTACACATTTTGTCGTGGTGCGGGGAGATGATTTTGCAATTTTATAACTCATTTTATGCAATTCTACTTAGTTTATCACGTTTCAGGGAAGAACCAGATGCAGACAATTCACATAATTAATTTAAATGCCTTTATTAGTATGGCATGTTCAATAGAAACAACGTTTTTAAAATCTGACGCGTTTCGGCTGCATGGCCTTCGTCAGGGAGTACAAAAGAATAATACAATGTCCTCTTTTGAACAGCTTTTCCAATTAGCCCTAATTAGAAGAGGGAGTGGTTACAAAATTGATTGGACACACCTAGTAAGCAATACTATACACATTAAAAAGTGAAATACTGTAGCTATGTTATCATAAAAATACAACTCCAAGCTCGAAGTATCAGGACACTTAGAAAGGTAGTTCTAACCTTAAATATTACTGGGAGAAGTGTCAAGAATAATAAATAAATATATTCCATAGTACACTAGAACACAGCAAAACATGAACAACAACAGTCTAAACATAGCTGAGTGCAATTGAGCAAAATGTCCACTAGAGGGGCCGTCCCCAGACTGCATTAGGGTGGACGTGTGTCTGAAGGGTCTGATGTGTGTGGTTACAGGAGGGGTAAAGGTGCCGTCTGCTGCAGGGGTGAAACGTCTAAGGAATCTGTCCATCGACGCCTCACCACTGCCTCCATTCTCTCCTTGTCCTCTCACTAACAGAACCTTGGTGACATAATACGAAACCAAATGTTTGTATTAATGGTCACGCACACTAACATCAGCATGATAAGCAGAAAACTCCTTAATATTTATATCTTGCCAAGAAGTGTCTAGAAAGCTTGGTTGTATGTTCAAAGACCATTTCCTACAATGCTAAAACATCCAGCAATGAATTTCTAACTAGATATTATGTTTACCATTCCTTCAAGACATCCATAAATGAGTCAGTGTGTTTGCACGGCAAAGTTCTATCATCAGAAGAGTTAAACAGATACACGTTGTGTAGTACACATTAACCTAGGGCTAGCATCTCATCTAACTACCCCTACATCCCCCCTATCCGTGAGATTATAGGTGGGAAGAAAATATTACAGTCACAATAAAGTCCTCTGAATGTTCTAGGTCAGTGGTCACCAACAGGTCGATCGACTGGTCGATCTCCATGACTTTCCTAGTGCATCACCAAACATTTCTGTTAAAAACCCAATGATAAATCCTTGCTTTCCTATTTTTGTTATTCTTTTTGCACTGTTGCCGGCAGGTGCACTTGATTCAGAAGCCATACTGCCGGAAAGGCAATGGCTCAGGTCCAAACACTTAAGACACACCCTATTCCCTCAGCCCTCAAATTAAGTGGGCACTTCTGATGTCGTATCGTGATGCCTGACCAGTATACACTTGCAGGGCAAGGGGCGAGGGAGGAAGGAATGATTTTTAAATGGACCACCCTTGGCCAGAAATTCGTCAATCGTTCATCCCGCGATGATTGTGTTTTCAGCCACCGGTGACTTGTGGGTGCTTTATATGCATTACATTAAATTATCAGTGCATGTCTACTTATATTAAATATATCATTATTAATATACACCTACTGTATGATAGCTAGCAAATTAATTAGCTAACTAACGTTAGCCTGCCTAGCTGGAACTGAATATGGAACAACAGTTGAAAGACAAGGTAAAGGATTTTACCTATTTCTCCTTGGCCCTGGATGAGAGCAGTGATGCACGTGACACGGCGCAGTTGTTGATATTCTTGCGAGGCATAACCCCAGACTTTGAAATTACAGAGGAGCTTGCTTCAGTGCAGTCAATGAAGAACACCACCACAGGGAAAGATTTATTGGAAGAGGTTAATAAGTGTGTAAAAGCTGGGACTGTGTTTTGGAAAGTTATCCAGTGTGACCACTGATGGGTGCCCAGACTTGACAGGAAAAAAGTTGGCATTTTGAAAAGGATACAATATCAAGTAGCTGAGCTGAACCCTAATCAGAAAATAATTTTCCTGTATTGCATTATTCATCAAGAGGTGCTCTGTAAATGTGTTCTGAAAATGAGCCATGTTGTGGATACAGTCACTAAAGTGATAAACTTAAAGAGCAAAATCTTTAAAACACAGGCAGTTTGTCTCACTGTTGGAAGAAACAGAGTCGGATCATGCAGATATCTCGTACCACACAAACGTGAGATGGCTGAGTTTGGTGAAGGTGCTTAAAAGGGTGTGGGACCTGAAGTCGGAGAGTTTTTGCAAATGAAAGAAATATGTGGATTTCCCTCCATCGCAAGATAAAGAATGGTTGGCTGATTTTGCCTTCACCGTGGACATCATGGACCTCATGAATGAACTGAATTCCAAACTACAAGGGAAGGGCCTTTTTGCACAACAGCCTTGTCAAAGCCTTCAAGGGAAAATTACTCCTCCTGACCCGCCAAGTAGAAGCCAACAATCTCTCCCACCTTCCGACACTACCAGTCTGTTCTCTATCAGATGACCAGCGGGAGAAGTATACATCGCTGCTGCGTGCTTTATACAGTGAGTTTTCTCGTCGTTTTGAGGATTTCAAAGTGTTGGAAAATGACATTCTGTCGGTTTCCTCTCCTTTCACCTTCAATGTAGATAACGCTCCCAGTGTTATCTACAGTGACTGGACGAGCTGGTCATGGGTGCACCTCAGCCAAGCTCAAAGTCCTAAACAATATCATAACCGCCATCGATAAAAGACAATACTGTGCAGCCGTATTCATCAACCTGGCCAAGGCTTTCAACTCTGTCAATCACCACATTCTTATTGGCAGACTCAACAGCCTTGGTTTCTCAAATGACTGCCTCGCCTGGTTCACCAACTACTTCTCAGACAGAATTCCGTGTGTCAAATCGGAGGGCCTGTTGTCTGGAACCTCTGGCAGTCTCTATGGGCTTGCCACAGGGTTCAATTCTCGGGCTGACTCTTTTCTCTGAAAACATCAATGATGTCGCTCTTGCTGCTGGTGATTCTCTGATCCACCTCTACGCAGACGACACCATTCTGTATACTTCTGGCCCTTCGTTGGACACTGTTTTAACTAACCTCCAGATGGGCTTCAATGCCATACAACTCTCCTTCTATGGCCTCCAACTGCTCCTAAATGCAAGTAAAACTAAATGCATGCTCTTCAACAGATCGCTGCCCGCACCTGCCCGCCCGTCTAGCATCACTACTCTGGACGGTTCTGACTTAGAATATGTGGACAACTACAAATACCTAGGTGTCTGGTTAGACTGTAAACTCATCTTTCAAACTCACATTAAGCATCTCCAATCCAAAATTAAATCTAGAATCGGCTTCCTAATTGGCAACAAAGCATCCTTCACTCATGCTGCCAAACATACCCTCGTAAAACTGACTATCCTACTGATCCTTGACTTCTGCGATGTCATCTACAAAATAGCTTCCAACACTCTACCCAGCTAATTGGATGCAGTCTATCAGAGTGCCATCCGTTTTGTCACCAAAGCCCCATATACTACCCACCACTGCGACCTGTATGCTCTTGTTGGCTGGCCCTCGCTTCATATTCGTCGCCAAACCCACTGGCTCCAGGTCATCTGTAAGTCTTTGCTAGGTAAAGCCCCACCTTATCTCAGCTCACTGGTCACCATAGCAGCACCCACCCGTAGCACGCGCCAGCAGTTATATTTCACTGGTCACCCCCAAAGCCAATTCCTCATTTGGCTGACCTTTCCTTCCAGTTATCTGCTGCCAATGACTTGAACGAATTGCAAAAATCACTGAAGCTGGAGACTCATATCTCCCTCTCTAACTTTAAGCACCAGCTGTCAGAGCAGCTCACAGATCACTGCACCTGTACATAGCCCACCTGTAAACAGCCCATCCAACTACCTCATCCCCATATTGTTATTTTTTGCTCCTTTGCACCCCAGTATCTCTACTTGCACATTCATCTTCTGCATATCTATCACTCTAGTTTTTAATTGCTAAATTGTAATTACTTCGCCACTATGGGCTATTTAATGCCTTACCCCTAATCTTACCTGTTTTGCACACACTGTATATAGACTTTTCTATTGTGTTATTGACTGTACATCCGTTTATTCCATGTGTAATTCTGTGTTGTTGTTTGTGTCGCACTGCTTTTCTTTATCTTGGCCAGGTCGCAGTTGTAAATGAGAACTTGTTCTCAGCTGGCCTACCTGGTTAAATAAAGGTGAAATAAAATGTTAAAAACTATCCAAAACAATGTCACTGACGAGGTTCTATGCATCTCTCGATGAACAAAACTTTCCAAAGATTAGGAGTCATGCTCAGAAGATGTTTGTACTGTTTGGGTCAACCTATGTATGTGAACAGACATTTTCAGTGATGAAATATAACAAGTCAAGGCACAGATAATCTCTTACTGACTCTCACCTCTCAGTAATCCTGTGCATAGCGACGTCAGAAACTATACCTGACTTCACTGCTCTAGTCAAGGCCCATCAGAGACTTCTCTCCTCACACTGATTGAGATGTTTAAATGTAATGTTGAGTTCTCTCTCTTTCTTGTGTTTTTGTGCATACCCGTTAACTAGAGTTCTGTCTGTGGTGCTGAATGCACAGTGTACTTTTCCCTACGTGTAGTTCATTGCATGTTTAAAAATGAAAATACCTACCAAAAGGAGAACATGGATGTGGTTTATTTCTGTGCATGTTAAAAAAGTAAAATAAGTAGCATATCTGGACGTGATTTACAGTAGATATATCTGTCAATAGTCATACACATGATGTATAATCCTGTAATATGATTCTGGCCCGCTATGGCAAAAATATATTCTAACGTGGACCTCCATGGAAAACAATTGCCCAGGCATGGTCTATGGGCGAGAGAAGAAAAGAAAATCTGAAATTCTGGATGAGCCCTCCTTTTAAAAGAGTACACAGTAGACTAGATATTATAGCCTCCTAATATACTCCATATAGTATGCCTACTAAATCGTTGCTGTACCTTGTCATTGCCACGATGGAAAATTACGTGGAAACTCTAATTAGCAATAATTTGCACAAGCCTAGTACTATTGAATAGTCGACAAAAGTGTTGTGGATTTCAGATAAATGTTACATGTAGAACTATCTAATCATTTACTTCAGGTGTACACTTTTAAAAAAGTACCAAACATGTTTAATCAAAGGAATCAATATAATGTAATAATGTATATAGATAATCAATATAATGTAATATAGACGGTTTATATTTCAAACCAACACATTCCTCTGCACTAGGTGGCGTGGTGAGCATTCCGAATTGTAATATCCAACCACGAAAAATATATCCCTCACTTGCGCATGCGTATTTACAGAACGGAAAGCGTTACTTCGTCGACCGGAAACTTTGACGTCCTTTCTGAAGAGGACTGCCATAATGGTGAGTTGGCCATGAAGCTTGTGGATTTAGAAAATGTTATTAAATACAATTGTCCTTATTGTTAATCGGACTCAGTTAATATGTAAATAGATAACGTATCGATATATTCGTTTTATTTGTGATTATTAAAATACTGTCAATGGATTTGTGACATTATTGAAATGTCGGGTGTTCAGTCTGCTACAACGTGGTGAACAGGCCGGTAATCAGTAGGCTAGTTAGCCCAACCATGACAATTGCATTGCAATGGCGAGCGCATTAGAGTTGCTATATCTTATCCTCCGGCCTTTTTTTAAAGTTTGGTTTGTCGGTCCATTGTCATATGTACGCTGGGTTGTGGGCTACTAGCTATTATTCACCAGGACAGCTAATTAACCTTAACGTTAGTTAGCTAGCATGCTAATTAACGGTTAGCTAGTCTAGCGTTCACGGTTTTGTGGTTTCCCACAAACGGTCTATAATAGCCATGTTAAAGCCAAATCACATTTGTAAAACATGTAGTAAGTTAGGACAACCCAGCTAAATTCAGAGTATTGGGTATAAGAAACTATTGACCACACGCCCACTGAAGGGTTTTGTTCACGATTGTCTTATCTTGCTAGTTAGAGCGCCAGTAAACAACCCACATTCTTTTCCTGCAGGTGTTCAAGCGCTACGTCGAGATTGGCCGCGTCGCCTACATCTCTTTCGGACCCCACGCAGGCAGCCTGGTGGCCATCGTCGATGTCATCGATCAAAACAGAGTAAGCATTGCATTGATGTCATCCTGACTTTATGCTCGAGGTCCCCAACTTTGGTCTTGGAGACCAACTGGTTGTGCAGGCTTTTATGCCAACCCTGCTACTCTACTCTTCACATGTTCAGGTACTAGTTTCGAGCCCAGCTCTAAATTGGTACCTGTATCTTGTAGTCTACTAGCATTTGTATGTCTATCCACCAACCCTTCTCCATAGTCCTTTAATCAATTACCACATCTGTTAATTTAAGAATGGTTCAGCTCGATATCGGCATGTTTTGTTTATTTGAACTGTTGGGTGTGTGTCTCAGGCGCTGGTGGATGGTCCCTGCACAGGGGTGAAGAGGCAGTCGATGCCTTTCAAGTGCATGCAGCTCACTGACTACGTCATCAAAGTACCACACAGGTGATTGAGAGGACACCATGTGTTTATTCACTAGGAACTAAACAGGAGAAAACTGAATGAAAGAGGGAGGGACCTACCTCTGTCCAATGGAAACCTGTTTGCAAAATATTCAGCTATGGTTTGTACTAATAAATAAACCAAAGTCCTCAAGGCCTTGATTGGTGCAGTGTTTTCAAGTGAACTTTTTCTTATTGACTATCCTTGAGTCACAGACTTACAGTAACCACACAGAATATACTACCTCACAACATGCAATTGTTTTGCTACAACTAAAGTTATGGCTTGCCTGTGCATATTTGGGTCCCCTGGACAATAACCCTTCCTGTGTTGCAGCGCTCGTCAGAAGTTTGTGAGACGCGCCTGGGAGAAGGCCCAAGTCACTGAGAAGTGGGCAGAAAGCAACTGGGCCAAGAAGATCGAAGCCAGGCGAAAGGTACTGATATTTTGTACATTTTGGTTGGCCATTAGCTGTTATTCGAAACAGCAACTCCTCCTGGGGTCCATGTGTTTCTGACAGAATGGCTCTGGGTTGGGGTCTGCTTATGGGTAGCCGTTGGTTTCTCAATGGCCGAGGTTAAACATATTTCGTCAAATGGGACACGGGGAACTTCAATAGGCTTTAGATGACTCACTGCCCACACATTTGGGAACGACATCCTTGTATATACTGTCAAAGCCTATGTGTCCCTTCGGTCTTGCTTGGGTTGTCTTTGGGGTTTTGTTCCTAGAGTAGGTCCTGCACATCTTTAATTGATTTACAATATTTCTATATTTGTTGACATTTCTGGGTGTGTGTGGTGGAGCATCCAAATACTATTTGATCACTGATTGTGGCCTAACCCCCTCATGAAAAGGTGTTTTGGAATGGTATGCTACTGGATTGTTCCTCCAACTTAAAGGAAAATACCATTCAAACTAACTTTTGGTATTTGTTTAATTAGTCCACTGTTGATAGTCACTAAATGTTTTGCATGTCAGTATTCAAGATGTAGAATACTGTGGCACTTTCTGTATTTTTAAAGTTGTATATCTTAACTTAAGTGCTGACATGCCAGACATTTGGGGACTTTATCCACATTGGACTAATGAAACAAATACCAAGTTTTGGGTGTAATTATCCTTTTAAGGGTGGTATCCACTATGGGCCAAAACCGGGAGGGGCCTTTTTAAATTTGTCAGATACACAAATGTTTTGATTTCCGTTGCAGAATGTTTTGCTATAGTGCTACTAATCTCTGTCCCAGTTGTTTAACTGTTGTGTCTCTACAGAGGGCCCAGATGTCCGACTTTGACCGCTTCAAGGTGATGAAGGCCAAAAGGATGGTGAGTGCAGAAAACATTGGCTCAAAACATTATTACATCAGATTATTACTTATGTGGAGTATTTTGGTTTGCAAATTAAATGTACATCGCAGTGGAAGTAAGGACTTGAATATAAAAAATACTTGTCGCTAATGATCCACTGATTTGCTGTTTATGCCCACAGAGGAACAAGATCATCAAGCACGAGGTGAAAAAGCTGCAGAAAGAGGCAGCGAAGAAGGTGTGATCTAAAATAAATCCTCTGGTTGAATTGTTCTCCTTCGTCCTCTTGTATTTACTACCACCCACATGTCAATCACAGGACTATCTAAAACCTGATGACACTCGCCTCTAACGTTCTACACCTTTCTGAAACATAACCCGGGTGTGCCTATTCATAACGTTGCACCTCCACCCGGGCCTTCATGCCATTGTTATGAACATCCTCCAAGCCACTCTACCCACAGCACAATAGTCAAATCACATTTTATTTGTCACATGTTCCGCATACAACAGGTGGAGACCTTAACGCGAAATGCTTAATTACAAGACCTTAACCAACAATGCCGTTTTAATAAAATATTTACTAAATGAACAAAGTAAAAAATAAAAACTATAAAATAAGAGGCTACATACAGGGGATATCGGTATCGCGTCAATGTGCGGGGAACAGCGAGTAGCAGCAGTGTAAATGCAAATAGTCCGGGTGGTCATTTGATTAATTGTTCAGCAGTCTTATGGCTTGGGGATAGAAGCTGTTAAGGAGCCTGTTGGACCTAGACGTGGCGCTCAGGTACCGCTTGCCGTGCGGTAGCAGTGAGAACAATGACAAGTCTGACAGTGGTGGTTACCTAAAGCCGTGATAAACCGAGTCATTCGGGATTGCTAACTACTGTTTAGCCTTAAATTACACTAAAGTGGCTCGAAATACGATGACATTTCTAAAGTAGTCAAATGTTTAGGAAAAACTTTTCCAGCATTGTCGTAAAATGTACTTAAGGCATGGCAATGTTGATATTAGCTAGCACAGTAGGTCAAAAATAGCTAGCTAGCAATGCTACAGTTAACTAGCTAAAATCCGGTGCCCTCAATGTTAGCTGACGTTATATACTGCATCTAAAGTCAATCTGGCGATATCAAAATGGTGACAAAAGGTTTTCCTTATAATTACAGTATTTGCCTCCTGTGAATGGCATTGTATTTCCAAGCAATTAATGCACTTTTGATAGTCTTCATCGGCGCTCGTTGACGATGCATTGAATAGAATGCTCAGATGGGTATCAGTCCAAACGTGATGAATCATGCAACCAATGAATAACATTAAAACAAACTGCGACGACGAACCATTAGAAGCAGCAGGTGGCCGTATCGTCTTTACCATAATATGGAATGACATTTTCTGCTAAATTCTACATTCTACTAATCTGTGTGTTGAATTTTTACTAATTCAGTTGCGAGAGTATGTTTAAAACGGTAACTGGCATCGTGGTAGATGGTATGAGAAAAGCCGCTGCTATTCTCTTTTCCTCCACTAGGTGGTGGTAAAAGATTGAGAAACGTCAACAAGCTAAAATTGGGTTTGTGGTACTTTTCTAAGTGATCAAAGCTGTTCACATTCTGAGGGGTAGACTTGCCTTATTGAAAGTTTAAAGAATATTCTAGGGTTATGTTCAAGATCTTAAATTAATGTACCAGGGAGAAGTAAGTATATTGTCGGTAGCACTACCTTGCTGTGTGCGGGGCTAGATGAAGAGGGCGGGGTCTTCTGGACTACAGACGAGATGGGGGGGGTGATTGTTTGAGGGTGTTTCTCTCACTATCTCTGGTCAGGGCGGGAGGGATGGGGAACCAAAAATGGAACAATCTGAGATGCTGCCAGGCTCAGGATAATGAGAGGGGGGTGAGAACAGCTATCTAACAGAAGATAAGAGATTTTTGGCCAATTTTAGACATCCTCTAAAGATAGTGATCAGTTGGCAGTGTCTCGGTACTATGTGAAAGCTGCGTAACACACTTGGTTCGTCTTCAAATGCCCTGTTTTTTTTATATAGAAATACACTACATGACCAAAAATGTGGACACCTGCTCGTCGAACATCTCAACATCTGTCGGAACTAGAAGCACAAGCATTTAGCTACACTCGCAATATCTGCTAACCATGTGTATGTGACCAATAAAATTTGATTCCAAAATCATAGGCATTCATGTGGAATTGGTCCCCCCTTTGCTGCTATAACAGCCTCCACTCTTCTGGGAAGGCTTTCCACTAGATGTTGGAACATTGCTGCAGGGACTTTCTTCCATTCAGCCACATGCACATTAGTGTGGTTGGGAACTGATGTGAGGTGATTATGCCTGGCTCGCAGTCGGTGTTCCAATTCATCCCAATGGTGTTTGATGGGATTCAGGTCAAGGCCAGTGCAGGCCAGTTAAGTTCTTCCACACCGATCTCGACAAACCAATTCTGTATGGACCTCGCTTTGTGCATGGGGGCATTGTCATGCTGAAACAGGAAAGGGCCTTACCCAAACTGTTGCCACAACGTTGGAAGCACAGAATCATCTAGAATTGTATTGTATAGCGTTAAGATTTCCCTTCACTGGAACTAAATGGCCTAATCCGAACGATGAAAAACATCCCCAGATCATTATTCCTCCTCCACCAAACTTTACAGTTGGCGCTATGCATTCGGGCATTTAGCGTTCTCCTTGCCAAACCCAGATTTGTCCGTCGGACTGCCAGATGGTGAAGCGTGATTCATCACTCCAGAAAACGCATTTCCACTGCTCCAATGGCGGCAAGCTTTACACTACCAAAGCTTGGCATTGCGCATGGTGATCTTAGGCTTGTGTGTGGCTGCTTGGCCATGGAAACCCATTTCATGAAGCTCCCAGCGAACAGATCTTGTGCTTCCAGAGGCAGTTTGGAACTCGGTAGTGAGTATTGCAACTGAGGACAGGCAATTTTTACGCGATACGCGCTTCAGCACTCTGCGGTCCCTTTCTGTGAGATTGTGTGACCTACCACTTTGCAGTTGAGGCGTTGTTGCTCATAGACATTTCCACTTCACAATAACAGCATTTACAGTTGACCAGGGCAGCTCTAGCAGGGCAGAAATTTGACAAACGGACTTGTTGGAAAGGAGGCATCCTATGATCCTTGAAAGTCATGGAGCTCTTCAGTAAGGCCATTCTTCTGCCAATGTTTGTCTATGGAGATTGCATGGCTGTGTGCTCCATTTTATACACTTGTCAGCAACGGGCGGGGCTGAAATAGCCAAATCCACTAATTTGAAGGGGTGCCCACATACATTTGTTTTTACAGTGCCTTCGGAAAGTATTCAGATCCCTTGACTTTTTCCACATTTTGTTACGTTACAGCCTTGTTCTAAAATGGATTAAATACATTTTTGTTCCTCATCAATCTACACACAATACCCCATAATGACAAAGCAAAAACAGGTTTTTAGAATTGTTTGCTAATTTCTAATAAAACATTTAAAAAATGATAAGGACACAAGTATTCAGACCTTTTCCTGAGTACTATGTTGAACCACCTTTGACAGCGATTACAACCTCAAGTCTTCTTGGGTATGATGCTACAAGCTTGGCACACCTGTATTTGGGGAGTTTCTCCCATTCTTCTCTGCAGGTCCTCTCAAGCTCTGTCAGGTTGGAAGGGGAGCGGTGCTGCACAGCTAATTTCAGGTCTCTCCAGAGATGTTCAATCAGGTTTAAGTCCATGCTCTGGCTAGGTCACTCAAGGACATTCAGAGACTTGTCCTGAAGCCACTCCTGCGTTGTCTTGGCTGTGTGCTTAGGGTTGTTGCCCTGTTGGAAGGTGAACCTTCGCCCCAGTCTGAGGTCCTGAGAGCTCTGGAGCAGGTTTTCACCAAGGATCTCTCTGTACTTTGCTACGTTCAATTTTGCCCCGATCCTGACTAGTCTCCCAGTCCCTGCCGCTGAAAAACATCCCCATAGCATGATTCTGCCGCCACCATGCTTCACCGTAGGGATGGTGCCAGGTTTCCTCTAGATGTGACGCTTGGCATTCAGTCCAAAGAGTTCAACATTGGTTTCATCAGACCAGAGAATTTTGTTTATCATGGTCTGAGAGTCTAGGTGCCTTTTGGAAAACTCCAAGCGGGCTGTCATTTACTGAGTGGCTTCCGTCTGGCCACTCTACCATAAAGGCCTGATTGGTGGAGTGCTGCAGAGATGGTTGTCGTTCTTGAAGGTTCTCCCATCTCCACAGAGGAACTCTAGAGCTCTGTCCAAATGACCATTGGGTTCTTGGTCACCTCCCTAACCAAGGCCCTTCTTCCTTGATTGCTCAGTTTGGCCGGGGGGCCAGCTCTAGGAAGAGTCTTGGTGGTTCCAAACTTCTTCCATTTAAGAATGAAGGAGGCAACTGTGTTCTTGGAGACCTTCAATTCTGTAGAAATGTTTTGGTACCCTTCCCCAGAACTGTGCCTCGACACAATTCTGTCCCGGAGCTCTACGGACAATTCCTTCAACCTCATGGCTTGGTTTTTGCTCTGACATGCACTGCCAACTGTGGGAGCTTATATAGACATGTGTGTGCATTTCCAAATCATGTCCAATCAATTGAATTTACTCCAGGTGGACTCCAATCAAGTTGTTGAAACATCTCAAGGATGATCAATGGAAACAGGATGCACTTGTGCTCAATTTCGAGTCTCAGCAAAGGGCCTGAATAAATATGTAAATAAGGTATTTCTGTTTCTGATTTTTTGTGTGTAGATTGCTGAGGATTTTTTATTTATTTAATCCATTTAAAAATAAGTCTGTAATGTAACAAAATGTTATGGGGGAAAACCAAATCACTTTGGATGTATTTTTGCAGTTAAATTTACGCTGACGCCATCTACAAGTCAGCGCTGAGGCATTGACTGATCAAATCAAGCTCCTCGAAGGTATTTACACCCATTAGATCACAGCAATATCATCCCGCCACAGCTTCCCATGTTAATAGACGTATTGTAAATAGTAATTCTGTGCCTGTTAATTTTTGCACTCTCAAGGAACCCACTGTTAGCACCATTGTAACAGTCTAACTTCCGTCCCTCTCCTCGCCCCTACCTGGGCTCGAACCTGGGACCCTCTGCACACATCAACAACTGACACCCACGAAGCATCGTTACCCATCGCTCCACAAAAGCCGCGGCCCTTGCAGAGCAAGGGGAACAACTACTTCAAGGTCTCAGAGCAAGTGATGTCACCGATTGAAACACTATTAGCTCGCACCACCCCTAACTAGCTAGCCATTTCACATCGGTTACACCATCTATGCTATTAATAGTTTTATATCATTGTTTTGCTACATGTGCTCATAAGCATGGGTATTGTCATAGTAATCGTGTGCACATTTACCTGAATTCTACTATTAGCTCAACTTTTAATCCAATCAGGAAGCCTATTGTGGCTAGCATATCCAGTTCTGTTGACTCTTCCACGGAACACAAACCGCGTCCGCCATCGTGCGCTATCGCGCATAAATTAATTTTGTCCCCCTACACCAAACGCGATCACGACACACAGGTTAAAATATAAAAACAAACTCTGAACCAATGACATTAATTTGGGGACAGGTCGAAAAGCATTACATGTATGGCAATTTAGCTAGTTTGCTAGCTAATTTGTCCTATTTAGTTAGCTTGCCGTTGCTAGCTAATTTGTCCTGGGATATAAACATTGATTTGTTATTTTACCTGAAATGCACAAGCTCCTCTACTCCGCCAATTAATCCACACATAAAACGGACAACCGAATCGTTTCTAGTCATCTCTCCTCCTTCCAGGCTTTTTCATCTTTGAACTTATATGGTGATTGGCATCTAAACTTTCATAGTATTACCACGACTACCGGCAAAATAGTTCGTCTTTCAATCACCCACGTGGGTATAACCAATGAGGAGATGGCACGTGGGTACCTGCTTCTATAAACCAATGAGGAGATGGGAGAGGCACGACTTTCAGCGCGATCTGCGTCAGAAATAGGAATGACTTCTATTTTAGCCCTTGGCAACGCAGACGCTCGTTGGCGCGCGCAATAATTGAACAACATAGATATCAAAATGTATTTTGCGACGCTCGCGCGCGCGACGTGCGATCTGGTCAGCATGTTCTGTCACCATGGGTACTTATGCTGTTTTCAAATCTCGCAGAGCGGTTGGATTGTTATATGTAAATTTGTGAAGTCTAATGTCTAAACTGGAATTTCTGGATGTCTAGGTGCATGACACTAGCTGAGACGTTCTGGTTATCTCAGTGGCCTGGCTGAATAGTTTGATTGTGGTTAAGGACGTTGCCATTGCTGACGATGTTAGACAAAAAAAGGGGGAGGGAGGCTTTATGTAAGATCTCCAAAATGTGTGAGCTGTTGGTTATAAAAGTGTCTATAAGCCAAAATATGGATATTCTACCGCCCAACAGCTGCTTCCGCTGAGGCTGTTTGGTATTATTTCTGATTTATTTAAACCCTTTCTGATATCTGAACTGGTTGTGTTGGGAGATCTAAATCTTGATTGGTTTACACATGCCTCAGATCAGTTTAAGAATATCTGTCTTCAGTTCAACTCTGCTCAGCTAAAAACGAAACCCACTCGGATTAATGTAAAGAAAAACTAGCAAACTCCTCATTGACCTTATCCTGGCTAACCGTACCTGGAAGTATTTGGCCACAGCCCTGTTGCTTGCTTGCATTAGTGATACCAAATTGAAAAACTCTGAGCCTCGTATAATTTTTAAATGTCACCCCAGGAATTTATTCATGATCTATATTATTCTGAGCTTTTTTCTACTATATAACGCCATTCCAGACCCTGTTTGGAAACATGTTTCTCTTACATTTTTAAGTCTCTGACTGATAAACAGGTCCCTTTTCAAGTCAAAAACCGAACTAATTCACGGTTCTCTCCGGTACTTTCAGACCTCTTGATAAGAAATCAAGCCTGGTTCAAGGCTAGACAAACTGTCTCGTTAGCTGATTGGCAGCTATTTAGGCAATTGAGAAATAAGTGCACCGCCTCCGTTAAACAGGCCATATCAAACTACTTTGCTGTGGCAGACTGTTATTGATCCCTATAAAATCTGGAAAGCGGGGTAATTCCTCAACCGCCCCACCTAAGCAAGTAATTTGACTGAAAAGTTCAGATTTGTGATGCTTTTTATCAGCATTTTTATCTCAACTGGTTTTCTGTTTGAAATAAATGGTGGTCATACTGGTCTTGGCCAGTCAGTTGACTGTTCTTCCCACATACAGCTTCCAGTTGCCTCGATTAATTATCAGCCAACCTCACGTGACTTGGGAAATGGTAGTCAGGGTTTTTCTTTTTGGCAACTCACAAAAACAGAAGTTCTTGCTGCCTTATTAGCTATTGACACGAAGAAGTCATTCAGTATGCAGCGCCCGTCATTGCTGCCTCAGTTACACACATTTTTTATTTAGTATCATGAAATATTTCATAAGTGTGGAAAGCAGCTTTTGTGCTACCACTCCACACGGGCGAGGATATTAGTGATCTCGATAATTATCAACCTATTTCCAGGCTCCCGTCTTGCGATAATACTAGAATCATTGATCAACAAACAGCGGCATTATTTTCTATCTGTAAATGGTATTCTTAATGTTAATCAATCCGGAATCAGACCTAAACATTAGCATGGCTACCATGCTTGTTGTAAATTATATTGCAAAGGCCTTAGATTTAGAAAGAATTGTGCTTCCATGTTTGTAGACTGTTTGTAGCTTTTGATACTGTAAACCATGTTATTCTGTTGAATAAGCTGTCCTCAATAGGGTTGGGTACTGATGCTTGGGTACTGATGGGTACTGATGCTTGTTTCATAATTATCTCAATGACATAACTCAGGCCATCAAGGTAGATGGGGTCAAATCTGAGTTCTTTGAGTTACATAAAGGGGTGCCCCAAGGTTTGATATTCTGCCCACTACGGTTTACAATCTATATAAATAACATTGAGATAATTATGAAACAAGCATCAGTACCCATCAGTACCCAAGCATCAGTACCCAAGCATCAGTACCCAACCCTATTGAGGACAGCTTATTCAACAGAATAACATGGTTTACAGTATCAAAAGCTACAAACAGTCTACAAACATGGAAGCACAAAATATATATATTTTGTATGCTGCTGATAGTGTTGTATTTTATTGCTCCATCGGTTGGCCAAGCCTTTTCACATTTCAAGTCTGATTGTCAAGCACTGCAGAGGTCACTATTGGATCTAAAGTTAATGCAAACAAAACAAAATGCATGCTTTTTTTCTAGGTCCCATAACCCAGATTTAAATGAATTTGGAATGACTATTTTGAACGGTACACAAATTGAGTGAGTTCCTTCCTAAATATTTCTTGGTATCTGGCTTGATGACAAACTGTCATTTAAAGAACATGTCAGTGAGCTGGTGAAGAAGTTGAAGTTCAAGGTTGGTTTCTTTTACACAAAGCATGTCTGACTTTTGATAATAGGAAGGAAATTGTCCAGGCAATTTTTTATATACATTTTAGATTAAAGGGTTATTATATCTATCAGTTCAGAGTAATGGAGACCTATGTTTATAAATGTCTTCTTTTGTTAATATGTTTTGTAAAATTGTCCAGGCTATTGTTATGTCAATTTTAGATTAAGGGGGTATTATCTATATGCAGCAACATGTACACTTAAACCAATAGATACCGTGTTCCATTGTGCCCTTAGGTTTATTACTAGTGATGGTTATACCGTCGTGGCCAAAAGTTTTGTATGACAGAAATATAAATGTTCATAAAGTCTGCTGCCTCAGTTTGTATGATGGCAATTTGCATATACTCCAGAATGTTATGAAGAGTGATCAGATGAATTGCAATTAATTGCAAAGTCCCTCTTTGCCATGCAAATTAACTGAATCCCCAAAAAACATTTCCACTGCATTTTAGCCCTGCCACAAAAGGACCAGCTGACATCATGTCAATGATTCTCTCGTTAACACAGGTGTGAGTGTTGACGAGGACAAGGCTGGAGATCACTCTGTCATGCTGATTGAGTTCGAATAACAGACTGGAAGTTTCAAAAGGAGGGTGGTGCTTGGAATCATTGTTCTTCCTCTGTCAAGCATGGTTACCTGCAAGGAAACACGTGTCGTCATCATTGCTTTGCACAAAAAGGGCTTCACAGGCAAGGATATTGCTGCCAGTAAGATTGCACCTAAATCAACCATTTATCGGATCATCAAGAACTTCAAGGAGAGAGGTTCAATTGTTGTGAAGAAGGCTTCAGGGTGCCCAAGATTGTCCAGCAAGCGCCAGGACCGTCTCCTAAAGTTGATTCAGCTGCGGGATCGGGGCACCACAAGCACAGAGCTTGCTCAGGAATGGCAGCAGGCAGGTGTGAGTGCTTCTGCAAGCACAGTGAGGCGAAGACTTTTGGAGGATGGCCTGGTGTCAAGAAGGGCAGCAAAGAAGCCACTTCTCTCCAGGAAAAACATCAGGGACAGACTGATTTTCTGCCAAAGGTACAGGGATCGGACTGCTGAGGACTGGGGTAAAGTCATTTTCTTTGATGAATCCCCTTTCCGATTGTTTGGGCATCCGGAAAAAAGCTTGTCCGGAGAAGACAAGGTGAGCGCTAACATCAGTCCTGTGTCATGCCAACAGTAAAGCATCCTGAGACCATTCATGTGTGGGGTTGCTTCTCAGCCAAGGGAGTGGGCTCACTCACAATTTTGCCTAAGAACACAGCCTTGAATAAAGAATGGTACCAACACATCTTCCGAGAGCAACTTCTCCCAACCATCCAGGAACAGTTTGGTGACGAACAATGCCTTTTTCAGCATGATGGAGCACCTTGCCATAAGGCAAAAGTGATAACTAAGTGGCTCGGGGAACAAAACATCGATATTTTGGGTCCATGGCCAGGAAACTCCCCAGACTGAGAACTTGTGGTCAATCGTCAAGAGGCTGGTGGACAAACAAAAACCCACAAATTCTGACAAACTCCAAGCATTGATTATGCAAGAATGGGCTGCCATCAGTCAGGATGTGGCCCAGAAGTTAATTGACAGCATGCCAGGGTGGATTGCAGAGGTCTTGAAAAAGAAGGGTCAACACTGCAAATATTGACTCTTTGCATCAACTTCATGTAATTGTCAAGAAAAGCCTTTGACACTTATGAAATGCTTGTAATTATACTTCAGTATTTTAGTTTTATTTGCACCCTTTATGTGTTTATAATATATGGCTCCCGAGTGTCGCAGCAGTCTAAGGCATTGCATCTCAGTGCTAGAGGCGTCACTACAGACCCTGGTTCGAGATGTGTGTTAGTTATTAGTCCAGCCAGATCTCTTGTTCATTGCCCTTTCTAGGTCAGGTCATTTTTGGTTAAAAAAGGCAGAATAAAAATGTATTGATACAAAGTTAAGTCAGACCAACAGAGCACTCACATGGATTGCAGAGAGACCTACTTCATGTAATTAAACAGATCTGACTCGTTAAGCACTGTAAGAGGTGAATAATTAGAAGGCTAATCAAGTGTTCTCTAGTCATGGCCCTGGAGAGGAACAGAAACAAGATGGCACTGACAGACATAGTCACCCTGTTCCTAGCAAACAGTAAATATATATTTTTTAGTTTTGTTATTTTTTGTTGTTGTTGTTATTTCTTACATTATTTGCTCAGAATGTTTCTTGCATTATTACCTACAGCCGAGATATTAGATATGCTGGTGAGTGACAGCCTTTTAACCAGAAATTCGACTTTCCTTTATTTGTACCTCCAAGGTACTTCCACTCATCACAAGGGCTGCTCCAAGTTGATGGAGAAGAGGAATACGGAGTGGGCTTTTAGTCCGACTCAGGAGGCATGCATACGGTGCATTCGGAAAGTATTCAGATCCGTTGACTTTTTCCACATTTTGTTACATTGTGCTAAAATTGACAAAATTTGTTTTTTTCCCAAATCAATCTACACACAATACCCCATAATGAAAAAGCAAAAACAGGTTCATATAAATGTTTGCTAATTTATAAAAAAAAATACACAATACATTTACATAAGTATTCTGACCCTTTACTCAATAGTTTGTCGAAGCGATTACCGCCTCGACTCTTCTTTGGTATGACGCTACAAGCTTGGCACACCTGTATTTGGGGAGTTTTTCCCATTCTTCTCTGCAGATCCTCTCAAGCTCTGTCAGGTTGGAGGGGGAACGTCGCTGCACAGCTATTTTCAGGTCTCTCCAGAGATGTTAGCTTGGGTTCAAGTCAGGGCTCTGGCTGGGCCACTCAATGACATTCAGAGACTGTCCCGAAGTCACTCCTGCGTTGTCTTGGCTGTGTGCTTAGGGTCGTTGTCCTGTTGGAAGGTGAATAGTTTGCCCCAGTCTGAGGTCCTGAGTGCTCTGGAGCAAGTTTTCATCAAGGATCTCTCTGTACTTTGCTACGTTAAACCTTCCCTCGATCCTGACTAGTCTCCCAGTTCCTGCCGCTGAAAAACATCCCACAGCATAATGCTGCCACCACCATGCTTCACCGTAGGGATGGTATTGGCCAGGTGATGGTTTCCTCCAGATGTGACACTTGGCAATCAAGCCAAAGAGTTCAAACTTGGTTTCATCAGACCAGAGAATCTTGTTCCTCATGGTCTGAGAGTCCATAAAGCCCTGATTGGTGGAGTAATGCAGAGATGATTGTCCTTCTGGAAGGTTCACTCATCACCCCAGAGGAACTCTGGAGCTCTGTCAGAGTGACCATTTGGGTTATTGGTCTCCTCCCTGACCAAGGCCTTTCTCCCCCGATTGCTCAGTTTGGACGGGCGGGCAACTTTAGGAAGAGTCTTGGTGACCGACATGTTTTGGTATCCTTCCCCAGATCTGTGCCTCGACCCAATCCTGTCTCGGAGCTCTATGGACAATTCCTTCAACCTCATGGCTTGGTTTTTGTTCTGACATGCACTGCCAACTGTGGGAACTTATATAGACAGGTGTGTGCCTTTCCAAATCATGTCCAATCAATTTAATTTAACACACGTGGACTCCAAACAAGTTTGAGAATCATCTCAACGATGATCAATGGAAACAGGATGCATCAGAGCTCAATTTTGAGTCTCATAGCAAAGAGTTCCAGCATTTCTTGGCGACAGATGTGAGTGCTATGGATCGGTAGTCTTTTAGGCAGGCTACCTTAGTGTTCTTGGGCACAGGGACTATGGTGGTCTGCTTGAAACATGTTGGTATTACAGACTCGGACAGGGAGAGGTTGAAAATGTCAGTGAAGACACTTGCCAGTTGGTCAGCGCATGCTCGGAGTACACGTCCTGGAAATCCGTCTGGTCCTGCGGCCTTGTGAATGTTGACCTGTTTAAAGGTCTTACTCACATCGGCTGCGGAGAGCGTGATCACACACTCGTCCGGAACAGCTGATGCTCTCTTGCATGTTTTAGTGTTACTTGCCTCGAAGCGAGCATAGAAGTTATTTAGCTCGTCTGGTAGGCTCGTGTCACCGGGCAGCTCTCGGCTGTGCTTCCCTTTGTAGTCTGTAATAGTTTGCAAGCCCTGCCACATCCGACGAACATCGGAGTCGGTGTAGTACGATTCGATCTTAGCCCTGTATTGACGCTTTGCCTGTTTTATGGTTCGTCGGGAGGCATAGGGGGATTTCTTATAAGCTTCCGGGTTGGAAGTCCCGCTCCTTGAAATCGGCAGCTCTACCCTTTAGCTCAGTGCGAATGTTGCCTGTAATCCATGGCTTCTGGTTGGGGTATGTACGTACAGTCACTGTGAGGACGACGTCCTCGATGCACTTATTGATAAAGCCAGTGACTGATGTGGTGTACTCCTCAGTGCCATCGGAAGAATCCCGGAACATATTCCAGTCTGTGCTAGCAAAACAGTCCTGTAGTTTAGCATCTGCTTCATCTGACCACTTTTTTATAGACCCAGTCACTGGTGCTTCCTGCTTTACATTTTTGCCAAATGGAGGGCGAGGGAGAGCTTTGTATGCGTCCCTGTGTGTGCAGTAAAGGTGGTCTGGATGTTTTTCCCCCTCTGGTTGCACATTTTAACATGCTGATAGTAATTAGGTTAAACTAATTTAAGTTTCCCTGCATTAAAGTCCCCGGCCACTAGGAGCACCGCCTCTGGATGAGCGTTTTCCTGTTTGCTTATGGCTGTATACAGCTCATTGAGTACGGTTTTGTGCCAGCATCGGTCTGGGGAGGTATGTAGACAGCTATGAAAAAAACAGATAACTCTCATAGGTAGATAGTGTGGTCTACAGCTTATCATGAGATACTATACCTCAGGTGAGCAAAACCTTGAGACTTCCTTAGATATCGTGCAACAGCTGTTGTTTACATATATTGTTAGGCCCCCGCCCCATGTCTTACCAGAGGCTGTTGTTCTATCCTGCCAATAGAGTGTATAACCCGCCAGCTGTATGTTCTTAATGTCGTTGTTCCGCCACGACTCGGTGAAACATTACATATTACAGTTTTTAATGTCCCGTTGGTAGGATATACATGCTTTCAGTTTGTCCCATTTATTTTCCAGCGATTGAACGTTGGCTAGCAGGACGAAAGGCAGAGACAGATTAGCCACTCGTCGCCTGATCCTCACAAGGCACCCTGATCTTTTTCCGCAAAATCTCAGTTTCCTTCTCCAGCACATGACGGGGATCGGGGCCTGGTTGTGTGTCTGTAGTATATCCCTCCCATCCGACTCTTTGAAGAAAAACGCTTTGTCTAATCTGAGGTGAGAAATCTCAGTTCTGATGTCCAGAAGCTCTTTTCGGTCATAAGAGATGGTAGCAGCAACATTATGTACAAATCAAGTTACGAACAATGCGAAAAACAAACAAAATAGCATGGTTGGTTAAGAGCCGATAAGACGGCAGTCATCCCCTCCGGCGCAGGTGAGCAGGTACAGAATAAGGCTGTAACATAACAAAATGTAGAAAAAGTCAAGGGGTCTGAATTCTTTCTGAATGCACTGTACCATCCCCCGCTTCTGAGTATGTTACTCGCTAATGTTCAGTCCCTGGACAAGTAAATGAGCTCAGGGCGAGGATCTCCTTCCAGAGAGACATCAGGGACTGTAAAATACTCTGTTTTGCGGAATCCTGCCTCTCTCCAGATATACTGTCCCTGTTCCTACAGCCAGCAGGTTTCATACATCACGCGGATAGGAAGAAAGAACTCTCTGGGGAAAAAGAGAGCTGGGGTGTATGTTTCATGATTAACTACTCATGTTGTGATTGAGGTAATGAACAGGAACTCAAGTCCTTTTTTTCTTCCAATCTGAAATGCCTCACCATCAAATGCCGACCGCATTACCTCCCGAGAGAATTATCTTTGGTCATCGTCACAGACGTGTATATTCCCCCTCAAGCCGAAACTGTGACTCTCTCAAGGCTGCATTTATTGTAGTTGGGGACTTTAATAAAGCTAATCTGAGGAAAACGCTGCCAAAGTTTTATTATAAAGGGAAAACCAGCCATGTCGCGTACACCGATGCCTTGCTACCAGACAAGCTAAATTATCAGAACCAATATTTGACCCAGTGTCACGCCCTGACCTTAGTATTCTTTGTTTTCTTTATTATTTTTGGTTAGGTCAGGGTGTGACGAGGGTGGTATGTGTGTTTTTGTCTTGTCTAGGGTATTTTGTATGTCTAGATGTGTGTGTCTAGTCTAGACATATGTAGGTCTATGGTGGCCTAGATTGGTTCCCAATCAGAGGCAGCTGTTGATCGTTGTCTCTGATTGGGGATCCTATTTAGGTTGCCATTTTCCAGGTTGGTTTGTGGGTTATTGTCTTTGTGAAGTTGCATGTCAGCACTCTTTGTTTATAGCAGTCACGTTCGTTTTGTTATTTTGTTAGTTTGTTTAGTGTTCTTCGTGTTCTTCGTGTTTATTCATCGTTCATTAAAAGTATGTATTCACATCACACTGCGCTTTGGTCTCCTCACTACAACGATCGTGACACCCAGATGCAGACTGTTGAAGTAACAATGTTTAATGTAGCAACAGGAGCAGGCAAAGACAGGTCAAGACAGGCAGGGGTCGATAGTCCAGAGTAGCAGCAAAGGTACAGGGTGGCAGGCAGGCTCAGGGTAGGCAGAGGTCGGTAATCCAGAGGGGGCAGAGGTACCGAACGGCAGGCAGGCTCAGGGTCAGGGACAGGTAGAGTGGTCAGGCAGGCACAGTCAGGACAGGCAAGGGTTCAAAACCAGGAGGACAAGAAAAGAGAGACTGAGAAAAAGTAGGTGCTGAGAACCTGAGACTCAAACAAACAAGACGAACTGGCAACAGAAAACACAGGTATAAATACACAGGGGATGATGGGGAAGATGGGCGACACCTGGAGGGGGTGGAGACAATAACAAGGACAGGTGAAACAGATCAGGGCATGACAGTACCTCCCCGCCACCTGGCGTCCTACCTGGGCGCATACCGGATACCGTTTCCAGTGCCGGTGGTGGAAGTCAGCGATGAGTGCTGGGTTCAGGATGTCCCTAGCGGGGACCCAGCACCTCTCCTCCGGGCCAAAACCCTCCCAGTCAATCAGGTACTGGAAACCCCTGCCCTGTGGTCGAACCCTCAAGCGGCGTCTCACCTTGTACACCGGATGGCCATCGACAACACGGGGAGGAGGGGTTGGCCTGGAAATGGAAGACAAAGGACTGTGAGACATGGTTTTAGTACTACACAGGACAGGTAGGAAGTATATGGAGGGTACGGGGCGAACAGCAGAGGGGCTAATGATCTTGGCGTGGGGGGGAAAGGTCTCGGCTTCCGGGGGTGTAGCCGCAGCCCTATAGTGATGTGCCTCGGGCTTGACCTTCTTGGGTACTGGTCGGTACTGCGGAAGCGATGTGGCCCGGGCCTTACTGGACCCCTTCCGAAGGTCCTGGTACTCTGCGGAGCTGGTGGACACACAGTTGTAGACATGTTTTTAATTTATTTAACTAGGCAAGTCAGTTAAGAACAAATAGTTATTTACAATGACTGCCTACCCCGGCCAAACCCTAACCCGGACGACGCTGGGCCAATTGTGCGCCGCCCTATGGGACTCCCAATCACAGCTGATTGTGATACAGCCTGGAATCGGACCAGGGTCTGTAGTGACGCCTCTAGCACTGAGATGCAGTGCCGTAGACCGCTGCACCCCTCGGGAACCCACACAAAGGTTTCCACCAGACGTGACACTTGGCATTAGGCCAAAAAGTTAAATCTTGGTTTCATCAGACCAGAGAATCTTGTTTGAGAGTCTTTAGGTGTCTTTTGGGCAAACTGCAAGTGTGCTGTCATGTGCCTCTTACTGAGGAGTGGCTTCTGTCTGGCCACTCTACCATAAAGGCCTGATTGGTGGAGTGCTGCAGAGAGAGTTGTCCTTCTGGAAGGTTCTCCCATCTCCACAGAGGTACTCTGGAGCTCTGTCAGAGTGACCATCGGGTTCTTGGTCACCTCCCTGGCCAAGGCCTTTCTCCCCCGATTGCTCAGTTTGGACGGGCGGGCAGCCCTAGGAAGAGTCTTGGTGGTTCCAAACTTCTTCCATTTAATAATGATGGAGGCCACTATGTTCTTCGTGACCTTTAATGCTGCTGACATTTTTCGGTATCCTTCCCCAGATCTGTGCCTCGACACAATCCTGCCTCGGAGCTCTATGGACAATTCCTTCGACCTCATGGCTTGGTTTTTGCTCTGATATGCACTTCCAACGGTGGGACGTTATATAGACAGGTGTGTGCCTTTCCAAATCATGTCCAATCAATTGAATTTACCACAGGTGGACTCCAATCAAGTTGAAGAAACATCTCAAGGATGATCAATGGAAACAGGATGCACCTGAGCTCAATTTTGAGTCACATAGCAAAGAGTCTGAATACTTATGTCAAGGTATTTCTGTTTTTATTTTTAATACATTTGCAAACATTTATAAAAACCTGTTTTTGCCTTGTCATTATGGGGTATTATTGTGTGTGGATTGATGAGGGGATAAAACATATTTAATACATTTTAGAATAAATGTATTTACAGTGCCTTCAGAAAGTATTCATACCCCTTGACTTTTTCCACATTTTGTTGTGTTACATCCTGAAATTAATATGTATTAAATTGAGATTTTTTTGTCACTGGCCTACACACAATACCCCATAATGTCAATGGTATTATGTTTTTTTGAAATGTTTACAAATTAATTAAAATGAAAAGCTGAAATGTCTTGAGTCAATAAGTATTCAACCCTTTTGTTATGGCAAGCCTAAATAAGTTCAGTAGTAATTGATTAACAAGTCACATAAGTTGAATGGACCATAATAGTTTTTAACATGACTTTGGAATGACTACCTCATCTCTGTACTCCACACATAAAATGATCTGTAAGGTCCCTCAGTCGAGCAGTGAATTTCAAACAGATTCAACCACAAAGACTAGGGAGGTTTACCAATGCCTCACAGAGAAGGGCACCTATTGGTAGATGGGTAAAAATAACAAAAGCAGACATTGAATGGTATTATGTTTTTTTGAAATGTTTACAAATTAATTAAAATGAAAAGCTGAAATGTCTTGAGTCAATAAGTATTCAACCCTTTTGTTATGGCAAGCCTAAATAAGTTCAGTAGTAATTGATTAACAAGTCACATAAGTTGAATGGACCATAATAGTTTTTAACATGACTTTGGAATGACTACCTCATCTCTGTACTCCACACATAAAATGATCTGTAAGGTCCCTCAGTCGAGCAGTGAATTTCAAACAGATTCAACCACAAAGACTAGGGAGGTTTACCAATGCCTCACAGAGAAGGGCACCTATTGGTAGATGGGTAAAAATAACAAAAGCAGACATTGAATGTCTCATTGAGCATGTTGAAGTTATTAATTACACCCAGTCACTACAAAGATACAGACTCAGTTGTCCCAGAGGAAGGATACCGCTCAGAGATTTCACTATGATGCCAATGGTGACTTTAAAACAGTTACAGAGTTTAATGGCTGTGATAGAAAAAACTGAGGATGGATCAACAACATCGTAGTTACTCCACATTACTAACCTAATTGACAGAGTGAAAAGAAGGAAGCCTCTACAGAAAAAAAAATATTCCAAAACATGCATCCTGTTTGCAAAAAAAACCTGATTCAGCCTGCTTTTCACCAGACACTGGGAGATGAATTCACCTTTCAGCAGGACAATAACCTAAAACACAAGGCCAAATCTACACTGTAGTAGCTCACCAAGAAAACGTAATGTTCCTGAGTGGCCGAGTTACAGTTCTGATTTAAATCTACATGAAAATCTGAAAAGGTTTGTATTTCCTTTATTTTTATTTTTGGGATTTGTGTGCATTGTTTTGTATTGTTAGGTATTACTGCATTGTTTTGTATTGTTAGGTATTACTGCATTGTTGGAGGTAGGAACATAAGCATTTTGCTGCACCTGCTTACTTACTTACTTACTTACTTACTTTATTGTCCCCATGGGGAAATTTTGTTGCAGTGTCATGTACACATTTAAAGTGGCGTTAAATACAAAACAAGATTGACAATACAACTTTCAATAACAGTCACGCACCAATAAAAAAAAAATAATAGTAAGAAATAAGAAATTTAAAAAATAAAACATTTAAAACATTTAAAACATGTTGTGTGTAAAACATGTGCGATAACATTTGCAAAATATGTGTACTCGACCAATCCAGAAAAAGTAATGTTATTACAAATCTATAAAGTTGTTGCAATAACACCTAGTTTTCTCCAAAGGTCATTCATCTACATCTGTTATTATGTTGAGAATAGAACAGAGAGAGCAGCAGAATGTGTGTGTGCGCATGCACTTATGACGATCCTTGTGGGTACCGGATTTCCTCAAAAGTCCCCATAAGGATAGTAAAACAAGGGAAATCTCCTTTGTGGGGACATTTCCCAGGTCTCCACAAGGACAAAGACTTTTTAGGGGTTAGGTTTAGGGTTACAATTAGGGGTAGGAGTTAGGGTTAGGGAAAATATGATTTTGAATGGATATCAATTTTAGGTCACCACAAGGATAGTAAAACATATGTTGTGTGTGTGTGTGTGAGTCAAATCAAATTTGATTGGTCACACACATGGTTAGCAGATGTTATTGCGAGTGTAGCAAAATGTTTGTGCTTCTAGTTCCGACAGTGCAGTAATATCTAACAAGTAATCTAACAATTCCACAACAACTACCTAATACACACAAATCTAAGTAAAAGGATGGAATAAGAATATGTACACATAAATACATGGATGAGCAATGACCGAGCGGCTTAGGCAAGATGCAATAGATGGTTTAAAATACAGTATATACATATCGAATGAGTAAAGTGGCATTAATAAAGTGTCTGTATGTAGGCAACAGCCTCTCTGTTAGCGATGGCTGTTTAACAGTCTGATGGCCTTGAGATAGAAGCTATTTTTCAGTCTCTCGGTCCCAGCTTTGATGACCTCACCTTCTGGATGGTAGCGTGGTGAACAGGCAGTGGCTCGGGTGGTTGTTTCCTTGATGATCTTTTTGGCCTTCCTGTGACATGGGTGGTGTATGTGTCCTGGAGGGCAGGTAGTTTGCCCCCGGTGATGTGTTGTGCAAACCACACCACCCTCTGGAGAGCCCTGCGGTGGTGGGCGATGCAGTTGCCGTATCAGGGGGTGATACAGCCTAACAGGATGCTCTCAATTGTGCATCTGTAAACTTTTGTGATGGTTTAAGGTGACAAGCCAAATTTCTTCAGAGGCGCTATTGTGCCTTCTTCACCACACTGTCTGTGTGGGTGGACCATTTCAGTTTGTCTGTGATGTGTCCCCCGAGGAACTTTAAGTGTGTGTGTGTGTGTGTGTGTGAGAGAGTGAGGAGAGCAGAACAAGGAGTGCCCCAGTAAGACCAACCCTTAGATGAGGCTCCTCTGCAATGTTGACTTTATCACCAAGGTTCCTCTGGCACAATGATGGCAAGGACTGGAATATTGGGAGTGGAGATGTTGAATGAATGACACTTATTCCTCCCTGCTCTTTCTCTCTACACATACTCACACTGCACCTGCATAAAGCGCCTCTTCAGTGATTACAGTGTTTTGGGCTAGTAGTTTCCCATTTTGTGGTTATTTGCAGTGATATGCGGGTGCTCAAGTTTTTATTCGATATGTCGTGTGTGTGTCAATTTAAAAACAGAAATACATCTGGTGTGGTTTATTTGTTGTTGATGTTTTCAGGTTTACGTACTTCTGACGTCAGAGATGATGCGCCCCAAAGCAGAGAGCGAGAGAGAACTGCTGCCTCTATCAGATTCACACACGGAAGCTTTGAATTAGCCGCAGTTATTTTCAGTGCTCAATCTAACTAAGTCTAGTGCCATTGACAAGGCTGAAGACTGATGTTATCAGAGTACATTGTACAGCCTAGTAGCCTAATCGACGGTCGTTCTTCGAGGCAGTCTGCATTGAATTACTTATAACGAATGAACGCAGCAGGAAGGTCAGAATTAGCCTACATTGCAACTCACCGCAGCGCGGTAAGTAAACTAAATACCGTAACCGTCCACACACAGGTAGCCTATAGGATCTTTATGTATTTGCTTTTAGTGGCGACCTTATGTTTGTATCGGCCAAACAAGCCCACCAGCCTATACTGTGTAGGCTATTAAAATTATACTGTACCTTTATTTGTGTATCAACACTGCGCTTGCCTACCTCACCAATGCCATTGAAAAGCCATGGCTTCGTTGCGGGTTTCTTTGTCGGTAACAAATAACATTCACCATGTAGCTTTGACAGCCTGTCACATTTTGGATGAGGAAGAAAGGGTTGACACATCCGTTGTCCTGTGTTGACATGAACACTGTGCCATAAAGTTCCAGACCCCTTGGCAGAGTGGCACACTCAGATAGCCTACAGGGAGGCCAGATATTTTGTCCCCAAAATATAGTCACTTATCTCAATTATTTAGTCTTCCAAAAATAGTAGCTAGGGTTCTGCAGTTGTTGTTTGTCAGCTTTGTAATGTCAGGGTTGCTGATTTTTCTTCTGCCATATCCTACTCAAATAATAATAAGAAAAACAATCATTATTAAATATTAGTAATAAATCATTATTTATAATGATATAATGCAGTTATTATACAGTGAACAAAACATATAAACGCAAAATGTGAAGTGTTGGTCCCATGTTTCATGAGCTGAAATAAAAGATCCCAGAAATGTTCAGGACGCACAAAAAGCTTATTCCTCTCAAATGATGTGCACACGTTTGTTTACATCCCTGTTAGTGAGCATTTCTCCTTTGTCAAGATAATCCATCCACCTGACAGGTGTGGCATATCAAGAAGCTGATTAAACAGCATGATCATTACACAGGTGCACCTTGTGCTGGGGACAATAAAAGGCCACTCTAAAATGTGCAGTTTTGTCACACAGCACAATGTCTCAGATGTCTCAAGTTTTGAGGGAGCGTGCAATTGGCATGTTGACTGCAGGGATGTCCACCAGAGCTGTTGCCAGATAATTGAATGTTAATTTCTCTACCATAAGCCGCCTCCAACGTCATTTTAGAGAATTTGGGCAGTACGTCCAACCGTCCTCAGAACCGCAGACCAATGTGTATGGCGTCGTGTGGGCGAGCGGTTTGCGGATGTCAACGTTGTGAACTGAGTGCCCCATGGTGGTGGTGGGGTTATGGTATGAGCAGGCAAAAGATACAGACAACGAACACAATAGCATTTTATCGATAGCAATTTGAATGCACAGAGATATCCTAACGAGATCCTGAGGCCCATTGGAATGCCATTCATCTGCCTCCATCACTTCATGTTTTAGCAAGATAATGCATGGCCCCATGTTAGAAGGATCTGTACACAATTCCTGGAAGCTGAAGATGTTCCAGTTCTTCCATGGCCTGTATACTCACCAGACATGTCACCCATTAAGCATGTTTGGGATCCTCTGGATCAATTTAATTGACTGATTTCTTTACATGAACTGTAACTCTGTAAAATATTTGAAATTGTTGCATGTTGCATTTATATTTTTGTTCAGTATATATTTGCTGACATTGTGGAGAGTGGTTGAAGTGTCTATTGGAAATGTAGACCTTGACCCTTCATAGTACAGTGTTTCACAGTTGTGCTGACAGGGTAATCAATACACACTACTGGAACAGTTATAGAACACCCTGCCTGCCTGGTTGGAATGTGTCCTCACATTGAGGTAGCCTTGCCCTACCCAGGGCAGGGTTAGGGTGCATACCAGTAGTCTGAAATGTCCTTTCTTCCCTTGCCCAGTTCAGCTGAACTGATCTGATAATGTGAATGCAAAAAGGTGGATACGTGCACACACACGGACACACCTGAATAGTCACCTTTTAGGAATGTTCTTGGGAACAGTTCGGTCATGTCTCTGTGGTTCTTGGCACCAGAGCAGGAATTCCTGTAAGGGGAACATTACGCCTATCTGGAAGAAGTATTGTATAATCAGACAGGTGCGTGCGTGTGTGCATGCGTGTGTGCATGCGTGTGTGCCTAAACCTTCTCTATGGTGGTTGGAATGGTTCCTATGTGTGTGAAAATGATCAACTCTCTTTCTCCCCTATCTCCCTTTCTCTGTCTTCCCACCCCCCTTCCTCCCTCTCTCCCCCTCAACCCCCACTTTCTCTCGCTCTCACAGGGCTGGAACGCAGACTGCACCATGAGTTCCAGTTCACTAGCAGAAGACTGATCTAAGCCAAATTCATCATACGGTGGTAGAGGTCTCCCGTAGGCACATATCCAGGATCAGTTCACCGTCCCAACTATCCAGACTCTAAAATGCAAAACTGATCTTATATCAGCGTATAGGGCCAACTTCATCCCAATCCCCAGCAGCCATGGCAGGGTTCAAGAGGGGTCACGATGGGAAGATCGCCGGGCTCTACGACCTGGACAAGACGTTGGGACGAGGACACTTTGCCGTGGTCAAACTAGCACGCCACGTCTTCACGGGAGAAAAGGTAGCTTGTCTGTCTGCCTGGTCTTTTCTGTGGGAAGATACTGCAATTCTGGTCCAGAGGGAATACTACTGGTTCTAATTTTTCTACTGGCAGTAAATTGATTGATTAATGTAAAGTAATTGATTGGCTAGCAATCCTGTAATTATTATTCCATATCAAGGTGATACTTAAGTTCAGACTGGACCTTGTAGCCAGAGGCTATATGTCCTAGGAGAAGGATGATGATGATTCTGATGAAGAACATGATAATAATAATAATAATCATTATTTCCACTCCAGGTAGCCGTGAAGGTGATCGATAAGTCCAGACTGGACCCAGTAGCCAGAGCTCACCTGTTCCAGGAGGTCAGGTGTATGAAGCTGGTGCAACACCCCAACGTGGTGCGTCTGTATGAGGTCATCGACACGCAGACCAAGCTCTACCTAATCCTGGAGCTGGGTGATGGAGGGGACATGTACGACTGCATCATGAAGCACGACGGAGGACTCACAGAGGAGGTGTGTGGTGGGTGGGGGAGTGTGTATGTTTGGTGGTGAGGGGAGGGGTGTGTTTGTGTGCTTGCCTATTTCTGTTTCTCTCTGTGTGTGTGTGTGTGTGTGTGTGTGTGTGTGTGTGTGTGTGTGTGTGTGTGTGTGTGTGTGTGTGTGTGTGTGTGTGTGTGTGTGTGTGTGTGTGTGTGTAATGAAAAAGGACTACAGCAGCATTGTAAACACCCTACCTATAAAAACATAATATCATGATCATCATCACTAAAGTTGAAGATGTCTTAACTCCTCCCTCCAGGTGGCGAAGCGTTACTTTGCCCAGATCGTCCATGCCATCTCCTACTGCCACCAGCTCCACGTGGTGCACCGTGACCTGAAGCCAGAGAACGTGGTGTTCTTTGAGAAGCAGGGCCTGGTCAAGCTCACTGATTTTGGCTTCAGCAACAAGTTCCAGCCAGGGGAGAACCTGGCCACCTCCTGTGGCTCTCTGGCCTACTCTGCTCCAGAGATACTGCTGGGAGATGAATATGACGCGCCCGCTGTGGGTGAGTGTCTGTTGGGGGAACTGTGTTTGTGTTGGGGGTAGGGGGAGGGAGGGTGTGTGTGTGTGTATAGGAGTGTGTCTGTATTTGTATGTATGAAGGGACTGATTTCAGACTGGCTTGTTGTGATTTATCAACAGTGGCAGGTTGTTATTGCAATCTTTACTTCAGATAGATTTGAGGCATACTGCCTTTTCTGTGTGGTGCTGTGATTTCTCTGTCTTTCTCTCTGTCTCTCTCGCTCTCTCTTTCTCGCTCAATTTCTGTCTTTCTTTGCGCGTGTGTGTGTGTGCGCGCGCGCGTGTTAAACTCTCCAGAATCCAGAATCCAGCATGTGTTCTTCCCAGTGGTAACAGTACATACAGTCCTCCATCTGTCCCAGGTGAACTGCTAGATCCTCTAACAGACCAGGCTAATAATGACCCTTACATGCAGTTGGCTTTTGGGTCAATTCCATTTCAAAGTCAATACAGTTAGGAAGTATACTGAAAAAAAATTCTAATTGAAAACGTGGAATTGGGATTTCTGTTTACTTCCTGTATTGACTGAATTGGTCCCAATAGAATGGACCCCAACCTTGCTTGGCAGACAAACTGGGACACTTTCACAACTATCAGACAACTAACGACAGAGGTGTTGCAGAGGGTAGTGCCTTAGCTGGTTATAATATGAAGAAATTAATATTAAGATCACTTTATTGGGGTGGCAGGTAGCCTAGTGCAGGTAGCCTAGTGGTTAGAGCATTGGGCCAGTAATCAAAAGGTTGCTGGATTGAATCCCCGAGCTGATAAGGTAAAAATCTGTCGTTCTGCCCCTGAACAAGGCAGTTAACCCACAGTTCCCCGGTAGGCCATCATTGTAAAATAAGAATTTGTTCTTAACTGACTTGCCTAGTTAAATAAAGGTTAAATAAAAAAATGTATTGGTCAACACAAGGTCCAACCTAAATTTTACTTTAGCTTTTAACCCAACCCCTTTGAAAGACACACATGCAGAGGTTGGGACCCAAATTATTTTCCAATCGTTTCGTTCTGAACAGAACCATTATTTTTTTTTTTTCCGATCCGCTGTTCTGACCAGCAAAATAAAGTTCTGAACCGGTCGAACCCAAAAACAAGTAACAATTTATATTGTTCCTTTCTGTTCCTTTTTAAACCTCTGAAATATATATTTTTTACATTTAGCTTGACATGAAATAACTTCACCAATCAGTGCGGATAGAGAAGCTTGCTATGGAGCGGGCAAGCTATTTACATGCATTGGACAGACAAGTGTAGGGCACGAGATGTGACTGTAACTTTGCGGGTGGGGAGGGAGAGGGTGGAAAAGGAAGCTTGGCTTGAAGCGCTGGGCCTCTTGTTGTTATGACACTTAAGTTCAGACTGGACCTTGTAGCCAGAGGCTATTATCTGAATTAGGCCCACAAAATTATACCTACGGAGGAGCGGCTTCTATGAAGGAACTTTGAATGTCTTTGAACTTCAAAGAGTTTGCATAGATAACGTTGGAACAGAGCTAGCTAACTATGCTTTTTAAAATAACGATTCTGTTCCGGAACAGTATAGATCACTTTCGTTCTAGGATCTGATCCCTGAACCAGTTCCAACCCCTGATCCATATACAGGTTTTTGAGAGGTGCGCCAGACTTTCCCCGTCGGACCCAGGATTTAAACTGTCAACCCTCTGGTTGCTCGCACGCCTCTCTAACTTCTAGGCAACTATCCGGTCTATATCTCACTCTGTATCTATTATTTTCTGAATGGAGAAGAGGTAGATAACAACTCCCAAATCAAATATCAATACACAATGAAATTGGTTTCTACACCATAATGTGTTTCTCCTAGCACCTCTGGTGTAGCGACACCTCACAGAGGGACTAAATGATGGAAATAAAATGAAAAAGAAAGAGGGAAAACAAGAGGGGGAGGGGAGAGACTGAAAGGGGAAGAAAGAGAGCGAGAGAGACAAAGGGAATCAGTATTCATCCCCTGCACCCAGAGGCCAAGGCTTCAGACCCAGAAAGAAAGAAAGAAAAAAAGAAAAAAAAGAGGGAGCATTTCACATTTTTCTGACTGAGTGGAGACGCAGGGACAGTTTCTGTCTTGCTCTCTATTTTATCCTTCTCTTTTGTGCTGAGCAGATTATCCGATTTGTGTTTGTAGTTGCTGACGCCTCTGGTTATGTGTGTGTGCTGTTGATATCACTCAGCAATGCGGTGATTGCTGAATGTAGCCCATCTGGCAGAGGTTGAGCGATGTCAAAGGAAATGGTAGGGGCACTGATTGTTATGGGGAGAGGGTTGTATCTTAACACCAGGCCTGTAATAGAGGATGCAGAGGGTGTTACATCACATAGCTGTCTCACTAATAGCAGTTCTATAGCTAATAAGAGAGACACGGTGACAAGCTCTCTTTAAATATGTATCCAAGAAACTGTCAGCCAGATGGTTTATAAATAAAGTTATCCAGAGGCTGCCAGCCCACGGGTTTATAAATAAAGTTATCCAGGAAGTTGTTTGCCCTATGACAAGGTAATGAGGGACTGGGGGCACGGTTGCTAGAATACCTGGTGACGTGAAAACAGGTGATGGCAATGTTTTGTTGTCCTCTCTTACTGCAGTGTGTGTGTGTGTGTGTAGATAGTTGTTCTGTTAATGGTTGTTCTGAATAAGAGAACTGTTCCATGTACTGTAACATGACGTGTGTTAGAGGCATTGAAGGATGAACATAAACCATAAACCACTTTGTGTGTGTGTGCCTACATGTGTGTTGGTTCTTATGTGTGCGGGCGTGTATCCATGCATGGGTCCATGCATGAGCGGAACTTCAATGTGTGTGTGTGTGTCTCTGTGTGTGTGTTTGTGGTCAGGCAGATGCCCTAGGCCAGTTTGTGTATTTATGGAAGTGTCCTGGTCAGATGATTCATACTTCTTCTGAGTAGGAGCAGGTTGTTCTTATGTAGGTCAGTGGAAAAAACATACAATACCATGCATCTCTTTCTTAGTCTTTCTGTATTTCTCCCTCAATCTTTTTCCCCTCTTTCTCTGTCTGTCTTTCTTACTCTCACTCGTTCTTTCTCTCTCTGTCTCTCTCTCTCTCTGTCTCTCTCTCTCTCTCTCTCTCTCTCTCTCTCTCTGTCTCTCTTTGTCTCTCTCTGTGTCTCTCTCTCGCTCTGTCTCTCTCTGTGTCTCTCTCTCTCTGTGTCTCTGTCTCTCTCTGTCTCTGTAGATATCTGGAGTCTGGGGGTGATTCTGTTCATGTTGGTGTGTGGCCATCCACCCTTTCAGGAGGCCAACGACAGTGAGACCCTCACCATGATCATGGACTGTAAATATACAGTAGCATCACACATCTCCTCAGCCTGCAGAGAGTGAGTCACACACATGCACGTACAGACACACTCCATTTGAAAGTACTCTGTAGCTGCTGCATATTTCATGCCCATAGATGTGTGAAGAGCGAGAGTGGAGAGCAGAGGGGATGAGAGGAGAGAGGGAACGTGGAGAGAGAGAGGCATAGTATAAAAAGACAGTATCTCTCCTCTCCTGGTCACGCCTCTGCAGTAGTAGCCCAGCCCCAGCCCCAATGCTGTGTTAAGTTGAGTGTATCTCTGATGTTTCCATTAAAACATCAGGCTAATCTATTTTTAACATTGTTCCGCTGCTGCTGCTGTATTGAACCACAGCTCTCTGCAGTGTGTGTGTGTATGTGTGTGTGTTCAGATGGCTTCTGACTAGGCTAGTCCTCATTATACATATCACACCATCGCCAGGCTAGCCTTGTCAGGGGTAGTCATATTCGAGATGCAAAGCCTCTATTTATTAAAGTAGGACTGACAACTTTTTAGCAACGTGAATTCTTACTCAAATCTGTTCATATATACCCCCACAAAGAATATGTCACCTTTTTTTATATATACTTTCGGATAATCGAGAACTTGAAAATGACCATATCTAAGTGTTCATAAGTTCATGTTTGGGAATGAGTTGTATATATAGTAAGGCATTTGTGAAAATTTGATAGCTAGGTAGCTAGCTGCTGGGAGAATGTCATGTCATTGGAGAGTGGGTGAGTGACCGACTTTTCCCCCTCATATTGTTTTTTGGTGGCTACAGCTAGAGATGCAGGTTAGCTAGCAAGAAATGTGAATCGTTTTGATAGCTTGCTATGCTGAACTTGAACGACTGTTATCCACAGTAAGCATATATCTTATTTGTCAATCAAATGTATTTGGCATGGATCAAATGGGCGGGCATGCAGGCAAGTTCCCATTCAGTTGTCTGCAAGCTGCAGAAGGATGAGCAGGCTACTATTCCCCATCGTTTATCAGTGCAATTTTGACCACCAACTAGCTGAAGCAGTTTGAGGGGGTTTATCTAATGTTCCCTCATTAGATTTTAGCTCATCTCACTCTGGCTAGTATTAGTTGTTGATCTTGGTGTTGTTGATGTGCATAGGTAACGGAGGGGGAGAGAACCTCTTTTCATGGTTGTTTGATCGAATAGGACTGTGAAGTTCCCAAATGTAGTAGGACTCCTGTGTTATTTACATAATTGCAGAAATCCATTCAGTTGTATTTTCTGGCTTTTGGTGAATGTGTTCTAATGATCTAAAGTCATGCTGTTGCTACTGCCTGTAAACACACCGTCCAGTTCAAAGTGAATGATGACAGGTCCTACTGCCTGTAAACACACCGTCCAGTTCAAAGTGAATGATGACAGGTCCTACTGCCTGTAAACACACAGTCCAGTTTAAAGTGAATGATGGCAGGCTAGAGTGCCAAAAGGCTTATTTGCATATAGGCTACTGTAGCTCTGATTGGCTATGGTGCACCGGTCTGCGTAGACTCCGGTCCTGGACATGACAGATGTTTTTATTAGGTTTTATTTACTGCAGTGTCTATTAATTGTCCAAACGCACGGCCGCTTTCCCATGCTATATTGCTAATGTTAGGCTCCATGTTTTTAGGTTGCTAAATAAATAGCTAGCTACATAAATAGATACACTATCCCAGTGGTGTCAAACTCAATCAGCACACCTATGTACATATGATGCTGTATATAGCATTTTAACATATTAAAACTAATGTTTGTTCAGCTTTTGCTGCTATGCTTGCAGATGTGCATAATATGGTGCGACCCTAATCAAAAAGTATTTCACTCCAAATAACAAAAACGTAGCAATAGGTTGTTGTAACATTTAAACTTAAAACATGTTGTAATTTTTTTTGCACTGCATGGATCACCTGTGCGGTTGAATGCAGCATCGCTGTATGGTGCACTCAGAATGTCTTGTAGTTGAGTAGTCAGCCTAGACTACTGCTAAAATGTTTCTATAATAGACCTACATGTTTGTCCTCTGCATGGTGTTTTGTTGCAGGTTTTGTTATTTGGTTAGTCATTGTCAAGCTTTAAAAACCAAAGCCAGACTGCAATATTTTAGTAGTCTAGCTAGGAATGTGACATGTGTCTGTACACTTTCCCTCCACTGCACGCTGTAAACGGGACACACGAAAGCAGCGCAATTGAAGTTGAATTCACCGATGTAAGCGCTTCAGGCTGTAATTTCATAAAGTAGATGACTCAAACGTTGACTCCTTTATATTCGCTTGTGTTTGACACATGTGCACTAGCCTATTAGCCACGTTATGATTGACTTGTGATCGTTGCCCTGGATATTTTGATTGTATTGACATTCCCAGCCTTAGTTACAGTCGTTCGTTTTTGTTCAAAATATTGAGTCATTGAAACAGTGCATCCCGAATGGGTGGAAGCAGCAAACAATGTACCAGGCCATCTGTGATTTACAACCTGACAGCAATATTTTTTGGACTACCAAGAAATGTATTGGTGAATTATATTATTCATGCATTGAACTGCATCAATCTATTCTGCCAACAATGCCTTACCATATGTCAATACATTTTTGGTCAAATAGAACCTATCTTTAAAACCTCTTATAAAGTTGGTTTTGAAGCATAAACTGGGAATTTGATATTTTTTTTACTGATTTTATGATTGTCTGTTTTGTTTCATATCTGCAAAGTAATTAAAACGCTGCCAGTTCCACTTTAAGCCTTGTATTAAGATTTGATTTAACCTCTATAGTTACTATGGTAACCAAAATGTAATAATGAAATTACCATAATTAATTAACTGTACCTTCATCTCCCTCACTCCTCTCTATCTTTCCATCTCTCCTTCTCTCTCTCTAGTCTGATTGACTGTATGCTGCAGAGAGATCCTAAGAGGCGGGCCACTGTGGAGCTGATCCAGGGCCATGATTGGCTGCAGGGAGTCGACCCCTCCCCTGCCACCAAGCTGACCACACCCCTGGTGTCGTACAGGAGCCTATCAGAGGAGGAGCACGGCAGTATCATCCAACGAATGGCACTAGGTGGCATCGCAGACA
The DNA here is from genome assembly GCF_016432855.1 of Salvelinus namaycush. Lineage (NCBI taxonomy): Eukaryota > Metazoa > Chordata > Actinopteri > Salmoniformes > Salmonidae > Salvelinus > Salvelinus namaycush. Next base: position 16,764,086 of record NC_052333.1, on the reverse strand, counting down.
GGGACACCGTCACAGAGTAAGACACACGCACACAAACAAAATGAACGTAGTGTAATTCTACGAAGGCCTCTCTTTTCCATTTCTGTTCACACAGTCCTGTCATTAGGTTGTGATGATCATTATTAGTGACTGTCCTGTCATTAGCTTCTGGTAATGATGATTATTAGTGACTGTCCAATATCGCTGTCCTATCGCATCACTATGCCAGCTGGCGTGACGCTAAATTGCTTCCCCACTGTCGTCATCAGCTTATTTATCATTAGCAACACTGAGCGCCTGTTCTGCAGCTGGTGTCGCGTTAAATTGATTCTCCACCCCTGTCTTCTCCGTTGGACTGACAGCAGTCATCGCTGTTTCGGTTCCACTCTGCTTGTCGGATAATGCTTGTGTGTGTGTGAGATTGTTGAGGGTAGCTAGTAGTTATGGTAATCTAGTATATAAAGTATGTTCTGATGTATGTTCTGAACATGTCCTCACTCTCTCTCTCTCTCTCTCTCTCTCTCTCTCTCTCTTTCTCTTTCTCTCTCTCTCTCTCTTTCTCTCTCTCTTTCTCTTTCTCTGTCTTTCTCATTCTCTCTCCCGCTCACCCCCCCTCTCTCTCTAGAGCCTTGGAGTCTGACCAGTATAACCACATCACAGCTACATATTTCCTGCTGGCAGAGAGGATACTGAGGGAGAAACAGGAGAGAGAGCAGAACAACCACACATGGTCCAGCCCCAGTCACAAGGCCCAGTTCAGGTACAGTAAATATAAACACACTCACACACAACGCAGAATGTTGTGGGCTGTGTTTCTGTCAGTCTGCACTGCACTCATCCCAAGGGGGGGGGGGGGGGGCTGTCACAGTAAATAAACAAGTAGAGACAGAGAGGGAGGGAGCTGCCACAGTAAATGTTGTTAAAACTCTCTGCTCCCTCTCTCTGCTTAACCCTCTTCAGGCAGTCTTGGCCCACCAGAGTGGACGTGCACCAGGACATGGGGGACGGTTTGGGGGGTACCCTCATCTCCCACCCAGGGGGCCCCCAGTCCCCCGCCCGCAGTGCTGAGAGCCTGGTCCACCACGGACCCAGACCCAAAACATCCCTACTGGACCTCAACCACAGACGGTTGGACAATAACACACAACCCACACACACTCTGACCCTCCAGGCTGATGACACACACACTACACACAAAGCACTCCCTCCTGTTGATTCAACCAGAGAGCACCAGGACAGGGGCCTCCGGCCTCCAGTCAAGCCCCACTCCATCCCCCTCAGGCTGGGCTCCCTGGCCTCCCCCACCCCCTCTAAACCACGGAGCCCCAGCCTCTTCAGCCTAGATGAGGAGGAGGAAGATGAGGAGGAGGATGAGGAGGATTCGTCTCCCTCGGTTCTCCCTTCTCAGGTGGTTCTCCGGCATAACATTGCCTCATCTTCATCCTCTTCCTCCCCTTCCTCTGTCTCTAACCGACTGACTTCTCGTAAGAGTGCACCCGTCCTCAACCAGATACACGAGGAGGAAGGAGAGGATGAGGAAGTAGAGAAGGATAACAAGGAGAAGGAAGGAATGATAGAAGGAAAGAAGTGTGTGTTCAAGCCAGAACAAGCTTTCCTCAGCCTCCACACTGGGATGTTGACGTCGCCAGGTGTGTCGTCCCCAGCAACGGTTACCAAGGTGGCAACAGTTGCCATGGCGTCTCCCACCTCAGAGAGGAGAGATGACAATGACTCTGTGAGCCAGCGGAGACCGGACATGGACACGACAGGACCAAGACAAGGAAGACCTAGCTTTGCCAGTGGTGGGGGAGACAGAGGTTGGAGTGGGGGAGACAGAGGAAGAGACAGCCCCTCTGCTGATGGCTCAGGTACGGGGGCAGGACTAGGCTCAGCCAAAGCAGCCAGCGGATTGGTGGAGAGCCTGAAGCTGATGAGCCTATGCCTGAGCTCCCAGTTCCACAGCCTGACAGCTGGGGGAGGAGGGGTAAGGGGGGGGAGCTTGGACCACCAGGACCAGCCAGTGTGGAGGATGTGTATGGGGGGCTCTACAGGCAGCCTGGATAAGGTCTCTCTCCTGGGGGGTCCGTCGCCCGGGGGGACCCACCACCTCCAGCACCACCCCCTTGACCACTTCTCTGACCCACAGTTCGAGGCCCCGTCCTCGGGCACACTGAGGCTGGGTGAGCTGGACCTGGCCAGGGAGCATCACCAGAACCTGAAGAACAGAGTGCTACAGATGCCTCTCAGTGATAAGACTATGTCAGTTAATATACACAGGAGCCCCAAAGAGGGTCTGCTCTGTCCCCCTTCACCGCACAGCTGCTGCCAAGTCATATAGACCACATCTATCATCCTTTCCACCCCCCCTTCCTGAGATGGAACAACATAATTATAGTTGCACAATGACAATCTTTAGTTCATCCATGTTTTTAGACAATCATATTTCAGTTATTTTAATGCTGACTGAAAATAGGTGGGGACATGACCTTGTGTTGTGAATGAAATGAGAAGTTTAAAAGATAATATCATATTAACCATCAGGGCATCTGCTGTAATTGGTTGAAATGCAGTCTGTTACAACTACATTCTCTTCACAGTTTCTGTTGTTAGTCTTGGACAGACACACACAAACACTCTCCATTTGTGACTCTGTAAATATGTGTAAATACAAAGTAGTACTTTAGTAGTACAGTACTTCTATTAGCAGTGCTTCCAGTAGAGCTGTGATGAGTTCTAGTCAGACCCTGACCACTATCAGGGTTGGGCTCAATGCCATTTAAATTCAGTCAATTCAGACAGAATTTTGTCATAAAGAAGATTTGAGGAAAATTGGACTTGGAATTTCCGTTTACTTCCTTATTTGACTGAATTGAAATTTAATTGACCCCAACCGTGACCACTACAACCCCGTAGAGTGTTCCAAGCCAAGACATTAACAGTATCACCCCTGCAAGTGTTGCTCTGTTGTGACGGTGTTTGACATATTCTTGTGCGATATCTAACTATCTAAGTATGTAGTTGCCAGTGCATGTGTTCTATTGTACAAGACGACTTCTAGAGTTTAAACATCCACCTGGGGACTGTTCCAGTAAGCAGGATCAATGATTTAGCCAGCTAACTGTCCTAAATATTCTAAAATAACTTCATATTTTCCAGAAATATAGATTTGAAATTAGCATGGTGTAATTGACTTGACAACCAACAACAGTTTAGCTTTCAAAATGAACCAGAAAAATTATGATATATATATATATATATATATATATGACTGTTTTTACAGTTAGCTGGCTAACTTAATGACACTGCTTTCTAGAACACCCTACCTGTACTGCACTATGACACTGTAATGGCCTAAAACTATGTCACTCCGCCTCACACAACAAATTGTACAACAACAACCACAACAATATATATTCCAATAGATATGTATTGAGCCTAATGTACTGTACTGTATATGGTAATGTATAAAAATAAACTGTTGTGAATAAGAATGATGTTAATTTTGTTATGTTTCTTTCTTGTTTGTGTAACAGGCGTGAATGTTCTTTGCTTCCTTGCTCACCCTTCCTCAACTAGGAGTAATCTTACGTCCTCTGCCTCGCTAACACACGTCACCGCCCGCTTGACAATGTCTTGGCCAGTTGTGCCACCGAAAAGGTATCGAGGTAGAGACATTTTAAGCTGGAAAGGGAGGTTGCGTTACAATATAACTGTTACATTTGGATGTTTTCTTGTGTTGGGTTGCTGTTTTAATCTTTGCTGACACATGACCAAGCACAGACTGCTACTTACTGCAGGTAAAAAATATGAAATGTATTGAAAGGCAGAGTGAAAGAGAGAGAATAGAAGACAGAGAGAAAGATACACCACGTGAAAGTGTGCCTGAATTGGAAGGACAAAATGTGAGTCGGAGTGAAAAGGAGAGAGAAAGAGAGGGAGAGAGACAGATGGAAAGGAAGAGAGAGAGATGGTGGGGGAGAGAGACAGATGGAAAGGGAGAGAGAGAGATGGTGGGGGAGAGAGACAGATGGAAAGGAAGAGAGAGAGATGGTGGGGGAGAGAGACAGATGGAAAGGGAGAGAGAGATGGTGGGGGAGAGAGACAGATGGAAAGGAAGAGAGAGAGATGGTGGGGGAGAGAGACAGATGGAAAGGAGGAGAGAGAGATGGTGGGGGAGAGAGACAGATGGAAAGGAAGAGAGAGAGATGGTGGGGGAGAGAGACAGATGGAAAGGAAGAGAGAGAGATGGTGGGGGAGAGAGACAGATGGAAAGGAAGAGAGAGAGATGGTGGGGGAGAGAGACAGATGGAAAGGAAGAGAGAGAGATGGTGGGGGAGAGAGACAGATGGAAAGGGAGAGAGAGAGATGGTGGGGGAGAGAGACAGATGGAAAGGAAGAGAGAGAGATGGTGGGGGAGAGAGACAGATGGAAAGGAAGAGAGAGAGATGGTGGGGGAGAGAGACAGATGGAAAGGAGGAGAGAGAGATGGTGGGGGAGAGAGACAGATGGAAAGGGAGAGAGAGATGGTGGGGGAGAGAGACAGATGGAAAGGAAGAGAGAGATGGTGGGGGAGAGAGACAGATGGAAAGGAAGAGAGAGAGATGGTGGGGGAGAGAGACGGATGGAAAGGAAGAGAGAGAGATGGTGGGGGAGAGAGACAGATGGAAAGGAAGAGAGAGAGATGGTGGGGGAGAGAGACAGATGGAAAGGAAGAGAGAGAGATGGTGGGGGAGAGAGACAGATGGAAAGGAAGAGAGAGAGATGGTGGGGGAGAGAGACAGATGGAAAGGAAGAGAGAGAGATGGTGGGGGAGAGAGACAGATGGAAAGGAAGAGAGAGAGATGGTGGGGGAGAGAGACAGATGGAAAGGGAGAGAGAGATGGTGGGGGAGAGAGACGGATGGAAAGGAAGAGAGAGAGATGGTAGGGGAGAGAGACAGATGGAAAGGAAGAGAGAGAGATGGCGGGGGAGAGAGACAGATGGAAAGGAAGAGAGAGAGATGGTGGGGGAGAGAGACAGATGGAAAGGAAGAGAGAGATGGTGGGGGAGAGAGACAGATGGAAAGGGAGAGAGAGATGGTGGGGGAGAGAGACGGATGGAAAGGAAGAGAGAGAGATGGTGGGGGAGAGAGACAGATGGAAAGGAAGAGAGAGAGATGGTGGGGGAGAGAGACGGATGGAAAGGAAGAGAGAGAGATGGTGGGGGAGAGAGACGGATGGAAAGGAAGAGAGAGAGATGGTGGGGGAGAGAGACAGATGGAAAGGAAGAGAGAGAGATGGTGGGGGAGAGAGACAGATGGAAAGGAAGAGAGAGAGATGGTGGGGGAGAGAGACGGATGGAAAGGAAGAGAGAGAGATGGTGGGGGAGAGAGACAGATGGAAAGGAAGAGAGAGAGATGGTGGGGGAGAGAGACAGATGGAAAGGAAGAGAGAGAGATGGTGGGGGAGAGAGACAGATGGAAAGGAAGAGAGAGAGATGGTGGGGGAGAGAGACAGATGGAAAGGAAGAGAGAGAGATGGTGGGGGAGAGAGACAGATGGAAAGGAAGAGAGAGAGATGGTGGGGGAGAGAGACAGATGGAAAGGAAGAGAGAGAGATGGTGGGGGAGAGAGACAGATGGAAAGGAAGAGAGAGAGATGGCGGGGGAGAGAGACAGATGGAAAGGAAGAGAGAGAGATGGTGGGGGAGAGAGACAGATGGAAAGGAAGAGAGAGAGATGGTGGGGGAGAGAGACAGATGGAAAGGAAGAGAGAGAGATGGTGGGGGAGAGAGACGGATGGAAAGGAAGAGAGAGAGATGGTGGGGGAGAGAGACAGATGGAAAGGAAGAGAGAGAGATGGTGGGGGAGAGAGACAGATGGAAAGGAAGAGAGAGAGATGGTGGGGGAGAGAGACGGATGGAAAGGAAGAGAGAGAGATGGTGGGGGAGAGAGACAGATGGAAAGGAAGAGAGAGAGATGGTGGGGGAGAGAGACAGATGGAAAGGAAGAGAGAGAGATGGTGGGGGAGAGACAGATGGAAAGGAAGAGAGAGAGATGGTGGGGGAGAGAGACAGATGGAAAGGAAGAGAGAGAGATGGCGGGGGAGAGAGACAGATGGAAAGGAAGAGAGAGAGATGGTGGGGGAGAGAGACAGATGGAAAGGAAGAGAGAGGGATGGTGGGGGAGAGAGACAGATGGAAAGGAAGAGAGAGAGATGGTGGGGGAGAGAGACGGATGGAAAGGAAGAGAGAGAGATGGTGGGGGAGAGAGACAGATGGAAAGGAAGAGAGAGAGATGGTGGGGGAGAGAGACAGATGGAAAGGAAGAGAGAGAGATGGTGGGTGAGAGAGACAGATGGAAAGGAAGAGAGAGAGATGGTGGGGGAGAGAGACAGATGGAAAGGGAGAGAGAGATGGTGGGGGAGAGAGACAGATGGAAAGGAAGAGAGAGAGATGGTGGGGGAGAGAGACACAACAGCAGGTTCTTCAGATGTAGGTGTAATGTGTCAGTAGTCTAAAACACTAAGTAAACTGGTATTGTCCACTAGACACCTAGTTACTGAGAGGAGGTAGTCATTCAATATGCAATCTAGTCACAGTGTGTGTGCGTTTAATAATAATTCATAATTTGGTGGGTGCTTCTATTTGTCCTATTGCACACATGTACAAGTGTGTATTATACACATGTGTGTGTGTGTGTGTGTGTGTGTGTGTGTGTGTGTGTGTGTGTGTGTGTGTGTGTGTGTGTGTGTGTGTGTGTGTGTGTGTGTGTGTGTGTGTGTGTGTGTGTGTGTGTGTGTGTGTGTGTGTGTGTGTGTCATCACAATTAACAAGTGTAATCATTAGGCCCTGCCACTGAAAGTGAGGAAGCAATGCTTTCACAGCAGAGAGAAAGTGATAGGAAGAGAGAGATCAAAAGAAAGACTGCTTCATGACATGGCTTTTAGAAAATCACTATATAAATCCTCGGTATTATTATTCTCTTATTCTCCAGTCTCTTTTTGTTTCTTTGGCCAACTCTTTTGTCATTGTCATGTTGCTAAACAGAAACACACTAACATTGTGCTTGGATGTCTGCCCATATCTATAGAGCTAGCTAGTTATCTGTCCACTGACTGGGACTTTGGACCCAGGGTCTGTACAGAGCACACCATTCGAATTGTTCCATAATGACAGACTGTTATATAGCAGTATTGACTCTTGACACACTGAACCTGTGAACATACACTCTCTTCTACAATCTTCTATCTGATAAGGGAGTGGAGAGGAAGAGAACAACATAGAGAGCGTGAATGAATGAATCAATCACTGTACTTCATTGATCCCCAAAGGGTAAATGTGTTTTTTCACTGGCTGCAGAAAGGGAAGGTCACAGAAGCTCAGGACAGCCTACTCCTTTCCCACCTTTCAGCTCCAACCGGCATTATAACTAGTACTAACAACCGATAATACTATGGTTAGAACACACACTCACACATAATTTCTTGCGATTCCAAGGGTTACGAAGACGTCACCGGTCTCCATGGCTTTGCTGTTGCCAAGATACGGCTCTCTAGGGATGGGATGTTGTGGCAGGCGAGGTGAGGCGATAGGGAGAGAGAGGTGACATAAGAGTGTCAGTGTTACATATTAAGGTGGGGTTGGCTCCACTTTAGACTATAAGAGAAGAATGTAGGCATCAGGGTTGGGGTCAAGTCCATTTCAAATGAGTCAGTTCAGCAAGTGAATTGCCAAAGTTTCTGCAGCAAGATGCCTTTCTTTAGTTAAACGCTGGTGATCTTTTCATAAATTATTTGCAGTGCCAGCCTGTGTGTGTGTCAGTGAGCATTGCTCATCATCCCTTACAGTAGGATAATTTGCATGGTGATACTTCAGCACCACCCTCAGGAATAGTTCAGTCAGTGTGTGTTTGTGTGTGTGGTAACTAGACAAAATGGTTTGACTATGATTGGAACACACACACACACACACTGACTGAACTGGTGGTTACGATCAGAGACACCTTACACGTGGTGGATTGAGACGAGAGCAGAGAATTACAGATCTAGATTAGATCAAATTACAATTTCAATTTCTCAGGTGAGTAGATGTTTGTGTCTGAAATCTAAACTTATTCCCACTACTTTTCAACATATGGCATCTTAATCCTAATATTTAGTGCACTACCTTTCAAAATAGGGCTCTGGTCCAAAGTGATTTACTATATGAGGAATATAGGGCCTTGGCCATTGTAGTGCACTATATAGGGAGTAGGGTGTCATTTAGGATTTCTTGTATTTTATTTACTGGATTGGCAGCTGAGTCAATGTTAGTCATCTTCAGTGAAAAGCATCACAGAGAGAATACATTTAATCTGTTGAATCCTTCAAAGTGACTACCAGAAAGTAGGAATTGTTTCCAGATAATTGATCTATATATTATCTAGTATACTAGCCAGTAACAGCTAAAGTAGACCAGTAACATAAGGCATTATGGAAGTACTGTTGCTACAACTGTAAAGGTTTGTTGATCAGGTTTGATCCGTTTTGTGTTTGATAGTAATAAAAGGAGACCGAAATAGGTGTGTATTAGCATGATGAAAGTGTTTCCATGAGATATAACCACCTCGTTATGAGAGTAAAAGTGTTTTAGGTGAGCATTTTGCACAACATAGAACTATAGAATAAATAGTGTTGAGTTTCCTCATACTTAAGATGATCATGTGTTCCATGAATAAGCACAATGACATGAAGAGAATGTAGCAAATTGGCATCCTCCTAATTGATAAAATATTATATAGGTCTATGTCTGTCTCTTTGCCACCCCATCCCCCCTCTTTCACGGTCAAATACACAAGTTGTCTCACAACCCATCCACGCACGCACAGTTTTTCTGTTAATTTAGAGTGTACCATTTTAAAACTTGAATTAACTTATTTAAAACAATTTTAAGTGTGTTTATTTTAGAGGTCTTAGGAGAGAGGAGGGGACCACTGCCTCTAAAATGAATCTCACTGGGGAACATGCCAGCAACCACAATGTTGAGAGGTGAGATTAATCCTAAACTGTTGATGACTGTTGTCCATCGCAGAACTCAGCAGTGATTTTACATCATCATTAGGCTGAGAAGAATAGAATAGATTAGTGTCTGAAGGTCTGTCTGTTGTGTTGAAGCCCAATCCAGCAGGAGAGACCAGACTCACCTGTACCCAGCTGTGCGTCCATGAAGAGTGACCAGTCTATGGATCCACCTATCGTGTCCAGAGAGAGAACCTCTTCTACTAAACTAAAGTAAGGGGGGTGCTCTTGAGCCAAATAGGTTCTCCTAATGTACAGACATAGTGTCCATCTATAAATATATCAACGAAAGAAGGCTAATAAAATTCGTGAGACATACCTGTAATGCTCCAACGAGAAACCTGTCAAATAACTTGAAAATAAATTAAAAGAAAGTTTATAGAGATGTATTTAGTGACACCACAACATCTTCTAAATAGCTATTGTCTGTGTGTGTCTTTTCCAGGGCCCATCAGAAGAGACCAGTCTCACCTGCACACAGCTGTGTGTCCATGAAGAGTGACCAGTCTATAAATCATCCAATCATGTTCAAAGGTGGAGACTCTTCTACTAAACTACAGTAAGCGAGCATCAAGATCCTCAACATAACTAGTGTAATTGGTTAGATATGCATGTAATTCTTCAATTAGAAACTTATAAAATAAAGTTTAAAGATTGTATGCTCAGTGACACCACAGCATCTACTTAAGGTCGACATAGATATTTATTGTCTCTGTGTTTGTCCAGAGATCATCAGGAGAGATCAGAGTCACCTGTTCCCAGCTATGTGTCCATGAAGAGGCACCAGTCTATGGATCCACCTGTTATTTTCAGAGAAAAAGACTACTAAACAAAGGTAAGACCTTATGGGGCATGAAAATGTCTCAATTCAGTCATTGTCACTTGTTGCTTTTTTTCAACAGACAAGTGACTCTGGTCTATGGATCATCCAATCCTCTGAGTTGGAAACATTACTACTGGACAAAGGTAAGAACTTAGGGGACTGGTTAATGAGTTAACAACACTGTCTATATTAATTAATTTTCTTCTATTGGGCCATGTTTCCAACAAACACAAGTGGTTCCAAGTAAAAGTCCACTAAAGCTACAGCCCTTGTTTCTTTGTGTTTTCCAGGGTCGACCAGGAGAGACCAGACTTGGATGTTCTTCATGGGCGAGGAGAGGAGACCTGTCAAATCTTCCATGCATTACAGTCACAGAGAGCCAAAACTGAATCTGAGTCTATGGTGGCAGCTAACTCACCTAAGGGCACTGAACCCAGCAGCGGTGGCTCTGGTCCAAACAGCATGCAGGAGCACTTTGTAATATTTGTGTTGTGGAGAAATGACCAGGCAGGAGACAGGAGTACAGTTAGTTTTTGTTTAGTCAAACCTCTCGAGCTCTACAGTTCCCGGGCACACTAGTGCGCATGTGCATTCCCTATTAGGTGTAGTAACGTAACACTGTCGTAATACATCACCGCTTAGTAACAGCATAGTAACTAATATAAACAGATGTAGATCCCAGATACTACACTCCTCCCCCATAGTTTTTAACTCCCAGAGAACAAGGTAAATATGTTAGGGAACTACTAATGCAATATCTGAACAATGCATTCTTAACATTTTTCAACTACTGGGTTGAAGCAGACTTTTCAGAGCCCAGCACAAATCCAGGGGATTATTCTGCCCCGAAGATGGAGTTTGTGTCCTAATAACTAACCCAGGTAATGTCCTTTTTCTTTCCTTTTATCTAGGACATATTAAAGTGTTTGTTTGTTTTACTGTCTGTTACCTCCTTAAACAGCTCAACTCACAGGTCAAGCTTTTGAGGTGCCCTTCGCTGTCGAATAGGATATCTCCGCTCCTTCTGGGCTTCCGGTGGTGGGCCAGGTTCGGGTGGAAGGTCTCTCCCGTACGTCCACAGTCAGGAGAATAGTCCTGGGGGTCGTTATTGTTCTCTCGGCGTGTCTCTGCTGGGGCGTTGGACCGTAGCAGATGATCCACATGAACGTTGACCTGGCGATGACCAATTTGGACTTGGTAAGTCAAAGGTCCTTTGCGTTGCAAGATCACACCTGAGTTCCACAGGCTCTTGGGGTGTCTGAAATCACGTACCATCACCCTCTCTCCCTCTTTGAATTCTCTGACATTCTTTGAGTGTCTGTCATGAGCTTTCTTCTGCTGTAGCTGGTGCTTTGCCACAGTGCTTGACAAGTCTGGTTTCAACAATGTCAGGCGGGTACATGGTTGGCGTCTCAGAAACAGTTCAGCTGGTGTACATTCCGTTACTGTGTGTGGTGTGTTACGGTAAGTAAACAGGAACCGGGGAAGCCTTTGGTGGGTGGGCACAGACTGAACCTCGAGTCTAGTCCAGGCCTTCTTAAAGGTTTGCACGGCTCTCTCCGCTGCTCCGTTTGATGCCGGATGGTAAGGTGGTGACAGGATGTGCCTTACTCCATTGTTCTTGAGAAACATTTCAAAATCGTTTGACGTGAAAGGAGGGCCATTGTCCGATACGAGCTCCTTGACTAGTCCAAAGGATGCGAACAGGTGTCTGAGAAGATTGATGGTCTTCTCAGCTGAAGGTGCTCTCCAATGGTTGGTGCTGACACGAGGATGTCGTCCATGAAGCACACAACGTTGTCTATACCGTCCAAGATCTGATCCATTGTGTGTTGGAATATCGCTGGAGCTGTCGAGATTCCATAGGCCAAGCGATTGAATCTGAATAGCCCCTTGTGTGTATTGATGGTCAGATACTGTTCTGACTCCGGATCCAGCTTCAGTTGCTGATAAGCGAATGCCAGGTCCAGCTTACTGAAAACCTTCCCACCAGCTAGAGTGGCAAACAGATCTTCAGCGTTTGGTAGTGGATATTCCTCTGGTAGTATGCAGCGATTTACTGTGACTGTGTAGTCACCGCACATTCTGACGGTCTTGTCTGTCTTTGTGACTACAACAATCGGAGCGGCCCAGTCGCTCCTCCCTACTTTCGTGATTATGTTATTCTTCTGTAGGCGGTCCAGTTCCTTCTCTACTGCTTCCTTAAGAGCATAGGGAACTGGACGTGGTTTGTAAAAGATAGGCTTGGTTCCTTCTTGCACTCTGACTTTTGCTGTGAAGTCTTGTATTTCGCCGTAGCCATCTTTGAAAAGTTATTTGTGCTTCTCCAGCATGTTAGTGAGTGTAGCCTGACTCACTGGTTTGTCCTTTCTCAGACTGAAGATTTCTCCCCAGCTGGGCTCTGAAAAATCACGTACCATCACCCTCTCTCCCTCTTTGAATTCTCTGACAGTCTTTGAGTGTCTGTCATGAGCTTTCTTCTGCTGTAGCTGGTGCTTTGCCACAGTGCTTGACAAGTCTGGTTTCAACAATGTCAGGCGGGTACGTGGTTGGCGTCTCAGAAACAGTTCAGCTGGTGTACATTCCGTTACTGTGTGTGGTGTGTTACGGTAAGTAAACAGGAACCGGGGAAGCCTTTGGTGGGTGGGCACAGACTGAACCTCGAGTCTAGTCCAGGCCTTCTTAAAGGTTTGCACGGCTCTCTCCGCTGCTCCGTTTGATGCCGGATGGTAAGGTGGTGACAGGATGTGCCTTACTCCATTGTTCTTGAGAACATTTCAAAATCGTTTGACGTGAAAGGAGGGCCATTGTCCGATACGAGCTTAGGCTTGAAATGCCTTGAAAGAGTTTCAGTCAGTTCTGCATAGTTCAACTCCACTGCTTTTATTGGTTCAATGAGACCTTTCAGCAATCCATACTCAGTTGGACCCAAAACACTGAGAAATACGTCTGCTTTCTTTTCATCTTTAATTTAATTTGCAGCCAGCCAACGCTCAAAATGCTCCAAATAGGAATAAAAATCCTCTTTTGTAGCCTCAAACTCTGGTACTCGACCAATGGTTGCCATTTTCACAGTTAATTGTTCAGTTTCCTTATTCCTTGTATTCCTTAATTTTCATCTAATTCTTCACTTCAGAAGTTTCTGCAATTACTTCATTCACTGCACTCATTTGTAATAATGTACACACCGTGTTACGTTCCTTCTTCCTTTTTTTTTTTCTTGACAATATTTCTTCACTGAGATCGCCTAATTTCAATGGGTTCAATTCGTTTTTTTAAATTTAACCACCAGAGGGCAGTGTCGCTATTCTGGACTCCAATAGTCTTGCTACTTGGCAGCTCCTGAACACTGTACCTGCTAGCAGTGCTTAGCCTTTTTTTACTGGCGAAAGAAAATAAAAAATAACTGACGAATTACATAATTATTTTGAGTTTCATTACTCACGCAACATTCTTCCCTTCAAGCAATGTCCGTTAAAGAAGTTTAATCACCTCGTCGCCACTGTAATATTTGTGTTGTGGAGAAATGACCAGGCAGGAGACGGGAGTACAGTTAGTTTTTGTTAAGTCAAACCTCTCGAGCTCTACAGTTCCCGGGCACACTAGTGCGCATGTGCATTTCCTATTAGGTGTAGTAACGTAACACTGTCGTAATACATCACCGCTTAGTAACAGCATAGTAACTAATATAAACAGATGTAGATCCAAGATACTACACACTCAAGGAAGTATATGCATATATTAGGCAAGCAGCACAGTCCCATTGATTACCTTAGTATTAGCTCAGAGAGTGGTGATAACCCTGGTTCCTTTATGGATGTCATGCTGTCCAAGCGCGAGGGCTATACTATTCCCCTGCAGTGCCACCAGCATGAGGCAGCCATGGTCGGAGATGCCTTCCGGAGCCATGATCAGGTCTGTAACTTTATAGTTGTCTACCAGAGTCAGCTGTCTGTTCCAGGAGAGGACGTGATTCTACTGACAGTGACTCTACTGACAGGGGTGGCCGGCAGTGGGAAGACCACTTTAGTGGCTGGCTAGTGGCTGGTTCACGTCTGGATCAGGGCCTCAGACTCCCAGAAGCTAGTCCTGTCTCTATCCTTCAGAGAGCTCAATCTATTCAGTGAGCCTCAGAGCCTGCTGGAGCTTCTCCTAACGCACTACAGCCACCTCAAACCTGTTCTGGACGAATTTGTCAACTCCCAACATGGCCATATCCTGCTCATCTTGGACAGGCTCAATGAGCTTCCCCTTGACTTTGAGAGGACCCCCAAGTGCTCGGACCCGAAGCGGAAGCTGGACATGGGGGAGATGGCGGTGAACTTGATCAAGGGACACCTCCTTCCTAGTGTCTCCACCCTGGTGACCTCGCGGCCACACGCCCTCTCCAAGGTCCCACCCCTGCTGGTGACCCAGCTCTACAGCGTCCTGAGCTTCTCCCCTACTCTGAGCAGAAGTGCAGCTCTCCCCCGGTGGCCGATGCCATGTGGGGCTGCATGTTCTCCTGCCAGACCTTCCAGTGCATGTGCCGTATCCCGGCCTTCTGCATGATCATTGCTATTGCCCTGCATGATTGTGCGCTCTACTGCCTCAGCCAAGACACCACCACCCTGCCCTGTACAGCTACTCCAACCCCCTGCACATCCTCCTCCTCCATTTTTCCCAGTATGATGTTTATTAGTGACAACGCCAAGCACATCACCATTACAGAAATCTACTGCTTCTTCCTCAAGTCTGTCTTAGTGTTCCATGGAGGGGGCCACAGTCAGAAGTGCTGCAGCCCAACTTGTCTCCAGGAGGCCCCTTGGGTCCTACAGGAGCTCTGGCCCATGCTCAGAGACCTGGGAGCCCTGGCCTTCAAGGGTCTGCTGGAGCGACGCTTCCTCTTCGACTAGGCTGGTCTGAGCTCTTTCTCCTTAGACTGCAGCGGGCAGTCCAAGATCTTCCTGGTGGAAGACCAGAGGAGCTTCCAGTTCATTCACACCACTGTGTAGGAGTTCCTTGCTGCTCTGTACTACGTCCTGCAAGCCCTCTCTGGCTCAGACCTGTTCTCAGGGCTCAGCACACCTGCTGGTGTAGCCCTGTATCCAGTCACCCTGCACAAAGTGTTCACCTCCTTTGCTAATAAAGGAGGTGAACACTTTGGATTGCAGGTAGCCTAGTGGTTAGAGCATTGGACTAGTAACTGTAAGGTTGCAAGATCGAATCCCCGAGCTGACAAGGTAAAAATCTGTCATTCTGCCCCTGAACAAGGCAGTTAACCCACTGTTCCTAGGCCGTCATTGAAAATAGGAATTTGTTCTTAAATGACTTGCCTAGTTAAATAAAGGTGTAAAAAACACAAAAAAAAGTAAAATACACAGATACATCAAAAAGGCTTTCACCTATGGTGGACACCATCAGTCTGGTCACATGGACTTCTTCTGCAGATTTGTATCTGGCCTATTGGTACCTCAAACCCCTATCATCCTGGATGGAGGATCACAGCAACTCCAATCTCCTTCCTCTGTCCCTGCCCTCTCCTCCTCAGTTTCTCCAAAGCCTACTCCACTCCCAGCTCCATTGTGGCAGACTGATTCCAGAGAGGCAGGTCAACGTGTGCCAATGCCTGTACGAGGCCCAGACCAGTCTGGCCCGGCCAAGAGGGACTGGAGCAAGCTGGCCTTCCTGCTGCAGCTGATCCCAGACCTGCAGGATCTGAATCTGGAGGCCCAGGGACTGGATGCAGAGGGCCTGTGAAGATTGCTGCCTGTACTCCCTCTCTTCAGCACCTTTAGGCTGGTGCAGACCCCTCTTGGTCCAGAGGGGGCAGCTGTGTTAGCCCGTGTCGTGCAGAGCCCAGACTGCCTTGTTGAGAGACTGTGGTTGGAGGAGACAGGACTGGGTTGTGAGGGACTCAAGGTGCTTAGAGAGGGATTGAAAAACAACCTCACAGTGGTCAACCTCAGGATGGCCATCAATCAAATTGGCGATGTGGGAGCAGGCTATCTGGCGGATCTACTGCGGAACATGGACTAGCCCACTTAAAGATATCAGGCTCCATGACAACCAGGTCACTGATAAGGGAGCAGAACTCCTCATGAAAGCGCTGACAGAGAATATCACTCTGGAAAACCTCTAGATGTTTGACAACAAGTTCTCTAAGGAGGGAGTCAGGAAACTGAAGGAGTTCACCAGGAGCAGGCCTCACCTGGACATCAAAGGGTTAGTGAACTAGCCCACACCAGCCCAAGGCGGGTTAGCTCACACCAATGCCCAACACGGGCTAGCCCACACCAGCTCAACACGGGCCAGCCCAACACGGACCACCCCACCCCACACCAAGCCCAACACGAACTACCCCTCACCAGCCCAACACGGGCCAGCCCACATCAGCCCAACACAGACTAGCCCACACCACAGATGGAGTTAAGATGTTCCGGATAAACGTCAATACATTGACAAAGTGGAGTCGCAATTCATTGCTCTTCCTAATATTTATGTATTTCATAACTCCATTCTTTTACTTTGAGATATTTTTGTATTGTTTGAATTGTTAGATATTACTGCACTGTTGGAGCTAGGAACACAAGCATTTCTCTACACCCACAATAACATCTGCTAAGTATGTGTGCGCAAGCAATAACATTTGATTTGACTTTGATTTGGCCAGCCCACACCTATGTCCAACACCGGCTAGCCCACACCAGCCGAACACGGGCTAGCTTACACCAGCCCAATACAGACTAGCCCACACCAGCCCAACACAGGCCAGCCCACACCAGCACAACACAGGCCAGCCCACACCAGCCCAACACAGGCCAGCCCACACCAGCCCAACACAGGCCAGCCCACACCAGCCCAACACAGGCCAGCCCACACCAATGCCTAACACAGGTTAGCCCACACCAGCCCAACACGAGCTAGCCTACACCAGCCCAACACAGGCCAGCCCACACCAGCCCAACACAGGCCAGCCCACACCAGCCCAACACAGGCCAGCCCACACCAAGCCCAACACGGGCCAGCCTACACCAATGCTCAACACAGGCTAGCCCAACACAGACCAGCCCACACCAAGCCCAACACGGGCCAGCCTACACCAATGCTCAACACAGGCTAGCCCACACCAAACCCACACTAGCCCAATACGGGCTAGTCTGCAAAACCCAACACAGGCTAATCCTTAGCAGCCCAACACGGGTCAGCCCATACTAACCCCAAAAAGGGGTAGCCCACTCCAACCCCAGCACGTGCCGGCCCAATCAAAGCCTAGCTAGAGGCAGTGGCTCATTAGAATATATGGGGGCTTGGTTTGCACACAGTTATTTTTGTGCAACTGTTACTGAGAGTGTTGTTTTCAGTTTAAGTGTTCTGTTGTGTGATGCCCACATTTCTTTGCTTTTTGTACGCTGCCAATGATAAAATCTTTCAAAAATAGACTGTATGTGACTATTCCAGAAATCCAGAAATGTGATGTGAGAAATATAAAAGTTTCCCTTGTAAAAATATATGTATGATAGTAACAACTTGGTTGTCTTTCTGATACAATGTAACTCGTACCCTAAATACCTTTAAGGCTTGAAACGTATGGAATTTATGCATTGAATTAAATTGTAATAAAAATACAAGGGTGCATCAGCCCAATCTGGGAAGCCTACATGGGGCTAATATTTTAGCCCGCAATGGGTCCACATCGTGCCAATGTGGGCATGTTTGTTGGGCCACACAGGGCAAATGCCTTAGGGGCCAATTTGAAGCTGATGAGCAAAGACACATTGGCCCAATGTGGGCAGCCTACATGGGGCCAATCATTTAGCCCGCATTGGGTCCACATCGTGCCAATGCGGGCATGTTTGCTGGGAACTGACATGGTGCTTTTCCCCATGACCCCAGGATCAGTGTAAATGATAGACTCTGCTTGTGAGATAACATTAGTTTAAATACACATTGAAATATACAAAAAAAGATGGTAATGACTCAAGGCTCTTTGACTTGACATGTCACATTATTTACAGGGCCAGATCAGCAAGGGAGGATTGTGGTGATAATTCTAACCAAAAGGAGAGAGACTATTCTTCAAAATAACTTTATTTTAAGATTTATGACTAAGTCACAGAAGACAAGCCTGTATCAGTAAAAATACTAACATATAACAAACATTCTCTGAGTAAAACAGCATCGTATGTCTAATTAAACAGTATAGTATGTAATTCATATTTAATTTCCACCACAGAACAGAGTATGCAGGTGTTTTCATTGTCTAGTGCCTTCAGACTGTGTTACAGACGGAATTAAAAATGGATGAAATATGTTTGTTTTCTCACACACAATACCCCATAATGACAAAGTTAAAACATGTTTTTAGACATTTTAGCAAATGTATTGATAATGAAATACAGAAATATCTAATTTATATAAGTATTCATACCCCTGAGTCAATACATTGTAGAAGAACCTTTGGCAACGATTACAGCTGTGAGTCTTTCTGGGTAAGTCTCTAAGAGCTCCCGAGTGGCGCAGCGGTCTAAGGCACTGCATCTCAGTGCTAGAGGCATCACTACAGACTCTGGTTTGATCCTGGGCTGTATCACAACCGGCCGTGATCGGAAGTTCCATAGGGCGGCGTACAATTGTCCCAGCGTTGTCTGGGTCCGGGGAGGGTTTGGCTGGGGTAGGCCGTCATTGTAAAATAAGAATTGTTCTCAACTGACTTGCCTAGTTAAATAAAGGTTAAATAAAAACAATTATACAAATAAGAGCTTTCCACACCTGAATTGTGCAACATTCTTTCAAAAATTCTTCAAGCTCTGTTAAATTGATTGATGATCATTGCTAGACAACCATTTCCAGATCTGGCCATAAACTTTCAAGTAGATTTAAGTCGAAACTGTAACTCGGCACCTCCGGAACATTCACTTCATTCTTCTTGGAAAGCAACTCCAGTGTAGATTTGGCCTTGTATTTTAGGTTATTGTCCTGCTGAAATGTGAATTCATCTCCCAGTGTCTGGTGGAAAACAGACTGAACCAGGTGGTTTTCCTCAAGGATTTTGTCTGTGTTTAGCTCCATTCCGTTTATTTTTTATCCTGAAAAACTCCTCAGTCGTTAACTATTACAATCATACCCATAACATGTTAAACTCAGGATGCATGCAGGCTTCCTTTTTTTCACTCTGTCAATTAGGTTAGTATTCTGGAGTAACTAAAATGTTGTTGATCCATCCTCAGTTTTCTTCTATAACAGCCATTAAACTCTGTAACTGTTTTAAAGTCACCATTGGCCTCATGGTGAAATCCCCGAGTGGTCTCTTTCTTCTCCAGCAACTGAGTTAGGAAGGAGGCCTGTTACTTTGTAGTGACTAGGTGTATTGATACATCATGCTCAAAGGGATATTCAGTCATAAAAAAAAGGTTTTTACTCATCTACCAATAGGTGCCCTTCTTTGCGAGTCATTGGAAAACCTCCCTGGTCTTTGTGGTTGAATCAGTGTTTGAAATTCACTGCTCGACTGAGGGACCTAACAGATAATTGTATGTGTGAGGTACAGAGACGAGGTAGTCATTCAAAAATCATGTTAAACACTATTATTGCACAAAGAGTGAGTATATGCAAATAAGTGACTTGTTAAGTTTACTCCTGAACTTATTTAGGCTTGCCATAA
The DNA here is from genome assembly GCF_016432855.1 of Salvelinus namaycush. Taxonomy (NCBI): domain Eukaryota; kingdom Metazoa; phylum Chordata; class Actinopteri; order Salmoniformes; family Salmonidae; genus Salvelinus; species Salvelinus namaycush. The sequence continues at coordinate 16,744,607 of NC_052333.1, read as the reverse complement.
CAAAATGGTTGAATACTTAATGACTCAAGACATTTTAGCTTCATTTTGTATTTATTTGTAAAAATGTCCACTTTCACATTACGGGGTATTGTGTGTAGGCCAGTGACAAAAAATCTATATTTAATCCATTTTAAATTCAGGCTGAATCACAAACATAAACCTAAACCTGTTTCTGAGAAACACACCGCTTTCTGCCCACAGAACAGCAGTGTTGTGGTGAATGTATCACATAGCACAGTGTCTCCTGACCGCTCCTGTCTCAGCCTCCAGTATTTATGCTGCAGTAGTTTATGTGTCGGGGGGCTAGGGTCAGTTGTTTATACCTGGAGTACTTCTCCTGTCTTATCCAGTGTCCTGTGTGAATTTAAGTATGCTCTCTCTAATTCTCTCGTTCTCTCTTTCTTTCTCTCTCTCTGAGAACCTGAGCCCTAGGACCATACGTCACGGCAAACCGGGCATGATGACTCCTTGCTGTCCCCAGTCCACCTGGCCTTGCTGCTGTTCCAGTTTCAACTGCTCTGCCTGCGGTTATGGAACCCCTACCTGTCCCAGACCTGCTGCTTTCAACTCTTAATGATCGGCTATGAAAAGCCAACTGACTTTTATTCCTGATTATTATTTGACCATGCTTGTCATTTATGAACATTTTGAAAATCTTGGCTCTCTCTAATTCTCTCCTTCTCTCTTTCTCTCTCTCGGAGGACCTGAGCCCTAGGACCATACGTCAGGACTACCGGGCATGATGACTCCTTGCTGTCCCCAGTCCGCCTGGCCTTGCTGCTATTCCAGTTTCAACTGTTCTGCCTGCGGTTACGGAACCCCTACCTATCCCAGACCTGCTGTTTTCAACTCTTAATGATCGGCTATGAAAAGCCAACTGACATTTATTCCTGATTATTATTTGACCATGCTTGTCATTCATGAACATTTTGAAAATCTTGGCTCTCTCTAATTTTCTCCTTCTCTCTTTCTTTCTCTCTCTCGGAGGACCTGAGCCCTAGGACCATACGTCAGGACTACCGGGCATGATGACTCCTTGCTGTCCCCAGTCCACCTGGCCTTGCTGCTATTCCAGTTTCAACTGTTCTGCCTGCGGTTATGGAACCGCCACCTGTCCCAGACCTGCTGTTTTCAACTCTTAATGATCGGCTATGAAAAGCCAACTGAAAATTATTCATGATTATTATTTGACCATGCTTGTCACTTATGAACATTTTGAACATCTTGGCATAGTTCTGTTATAATCTCCACCCGGCACAGCCAGAAGAGGACTGGCCACCCCTCATAGCCTGGTTCCTCTCTAGGTTTCTTCCTAGGTTTTGGCCTTTCTAGGGAGTTTTTCCTAGCCACCGTGCTTCTACACCTGCATTGCTTGCTGTTTGGGGTTTTAGGCTGGGTTTCTGTACAGCACTTCGAGATATTAGCTGATGTACGAAGGGCTATATAAAATAAACTTGATTGATAGCTGCCTATATCTCTGATTATAACAGGAAATTGATGCTCCCTTCATTTCAGAGGAGTGTCGGTGGTGGATGTTAACTTTTAAGTGTGCATCTGACTTCATCTGCCTTTCCTATTGCCGATAGACTCCAAATATTCTATTATTGGCTGATGATGTGGTTGTTTATAATTTGTGTCATATGCAGTGGTGACCTTCACTTTTACTTAAGTAATTTTCTATTAAGGTATCTTTACTTTTACTCAAGTATGACAATTGAGTACTTTTTCCCTCCACTGGTCATATGGTATTTTTGCGCATACATGTAAGAGACATTTTTGTCATAAAATAAAATGTTTAAGAATTGTGTATGTATATAGAATATTATTTTGGAAAAGGAAATGTGTTTGTTTACAGAAACCCCATTTTATTTTGGTTATTGAGCCTCCTGCTGGCCATTTAGGTTACCACAACTTAGAACCGCATTTAATTAGTTGGTTAAATGGGAAGATGGCTGCAGTCAGATAATTGCAACAATATCCGCAGCAGGTCTCCAAGGTGAACAGCCTCTGGCATGTTATAACAATGTAGGTAAGGGAAGTTGGCAAGTCAGATCCGTAACTTTGGGATAAGGATTGGATCTAAGGGCTGGGTCGATCGGGCTGGGGTACGAAGTGGGGCTTGAGCCGCGGCTGGGGGAGCAGTCGCTCCTTTGCCCTCCTCTCGCCACCATTGGAAGTTCGTTGAGCGGACCGTCTCTCGTGCGTGGTCTCGCAAGGGGCTGCGTGCGGGGGTTTGTCGGGGTGGTGTCTGTCGGCGGGCTGCGTGGGGGGTATGTCGGGGTGGTGTCTGTCGGCGGGCTGCGTAGGGGGTTTGTCGGGGTGGTGTCTGTCGGCGGGCTGCGTGGGGGGTTTGTCGGGGTGGTGTCTGTCGGCGGGCTGCGTGGGGGGGGTTTGTCGGGGTGGTGTCTGTCGGCGGGCTGCGTGGGGGGTTTGTCGGGGTGGTGTCTGTCGGCGGGCTGCGTGGGGGGGTTTGTCGGGGTGGTGTCTGTCGGCGGGCTGCGTGGTGGGGTTTGTCGGGGTGGTGTCTGTCGGCGGGCTGCGTGAGGGGGTTTGTCGGGTGGTGTCTGTCGGCGGGCTGCGTGCGGGGGGGTTTGTCGGGGTGGTGTCTGTCGGCGGGCTGCGTGCGGGGGGGTTTGTCGGGGTGGTGTCTGTCGGCGGGCTGCGTGGGGGGTTTGTCGGGGTGGTGTCTGTCGGCGGGCTGCGTGGGGGGTCTGTCGGGGTGGTGTCTGTCGGCGGGCCGGTGGGGGGTTGGTTCCGGCGGTTGGCGGTGGTGACTTTGGACGCTTGCCGGGCCCTTCTTGCGGATCTCCCCCGCTACGTTCACACGGGGTCTCCGGCGGGTCGCCTCGGCCGGCACCTAGCAGCTAACTTAGAACTGGTGCGGACCAGGGGCATCTGACTGTTTAATTAAAACAAAGCATCGCGAAGGCGCAAGGTGGGTGTTGATGCGATATGATTTCTGCCCAGTGTTCTGAATGTCAAAGTGAAGAAATATGGGGCTTTCGGTCATGCATGAAAATGTGAGGGTGGTTACACCAGACTCAATGATTTGCTGCGGGGCTCTTGTAAACGAATCCTGACCTTGACAGGAAGCCAATCTGAGAGTGATGGCTCGAACGCATTCTTGGCTTTGGCTGGGAGTGGGGGGAGTTAAGTCCTGGGAGACGGCTGATGAAAGTGTACGATTGGCATCAGTCTGATCACAGAGCGGCTGTGGTGAAGCGTTTAAACACGCGTATCCCATATACTTAGCTAACTCTAAAACCGCAAAGGTTTGAATCAAACGCTGGCTTCAGCTGGACCCGCTAACAGTGGAGCACTAAATGGAGATGGAATGTGCTTAGTGGTTATGGACACTGCCAGGTCTCAGGTCCACCAGGGTGCGAGACTCTACACATTCTATGTGTGAGCTGTCCTCCACGCTCCTTGGAGCATGTAGTGGAGATGGCATGTGCCTTACCATTAACTGACACTCCCAGGCCTCAGGCTTGCCTGAGTGTGGGACACCACACATTGTAGGTGAGGAGGTTTCCTCTACGCTCACTAGACTTGAGGCGGAGACTAAACCCATTGGCCCCGCAGTGATAGGGCATTGCATGGATCTGGCTCATGGCCTACGGTGTAGGGAGAGGTATCTCCAGAGTGTCTGGGGAGGGAGGCCTACATCTGATGTGGGTAGTACCATCCACGCCGATTGATTTGCTGCGGAACCATAAAACGGACGGAAGAAGCACAGGTTCTCACTGGGCATGGATCACTGAATGTCAACTTGATGAAATTCAAAAGGAGCGTACCCACCTGTAGTAATCCCGCTCAGTACGAGAGGAACCACAGGTTCAGACATTTGGTGTATGTGCCTGGCTGAGGAGCCAATGGTGCGAAGCTACCATCTGTGGGATTATGACTGAACGCCTCTAAGTCAGAATCCCCCCTAAACATAACGATACCGTAGCGCCGCGGATCTTAGGTTGGCCCGGGATAGCCTGCCTCTTTTGGCAGGTGAGTAGAGCCGTTCGTGAAGGGATTGGGGTGCGGCCAGATGAATTGCCGCCCCTATCCTGATGCGCGCTGCATTTTTGTGGGGAACCTGGTGCTAAATCACTCATAGACAACCGCATTCTGAGTCAGGGTTTCTTACATAGCAGAGCAGCTCACTCGCTGCAATTTATTGAAATTCAGCCCTCGATCCAAGTTTTCTTGGGGACGGAAGGTGTCTTCCTCCACCATCCTCCATCTTTACTTACGGGTTACCAGGTGCACGCAGAAGGTCCAGGTGCCAGAGGCCAGACACAGGGTGTGAGAGAGCCCAGGCAGGCGGGTAGAAGGCTTAAGACACTGACATTGGGCTCTGGATAGGTAGGGGGCAAGGTGGTGGTCGCCCATCCTTTGGTGGGACTGAGAGTCAGGTTGGGACTCGCTGTGGAAGTCAAAGGGTCACCAGGTGCACGAGGAGGCCTCCCTCAAGGCGGGGGGCACTCAGAGTCCAAGCAGGGGCAGGGGCTGGGGGCAGCACTCAGGCTGTGAGTGCTGCCCCCAGGTGCACAGAGTCTTTTTCGGGTTATGAGGTGCACGGGGTTCCTGACAGCGGGACTATAGACGTCTTAGAGTACAACTTACTCCCTGGAATTACTAAGGCCAAGGGAGACGGGTGTTGACCGGGTAGGGAGAGTAAGTGTGGAGGCCTGGAGGTCTGTAGTTCCAGGGAGTAAGCTATACACTCTCAGGCCCAGGGAGAGGGCAGACAGGCAGGCGGGCAGGCAGTGTAGGCCTACAGTCGTGGCCAAAAGTTTTGAAAATGACACAAATATTAATTTTCACAAAGTTTGCTGCTTCATTGTCTTTAGATATTTTTGTCAGATGTTACTATGGAATACTGAAGTATAATTACAAGCATTTCATAAGTGTCAAAGGCTTTTATTGACAATTACATGAAGTTGATGCAAAGAGTCAATATTTGCAGTGTTGACCCTTCTTTTTCAAGACCTCTGCAATCCACCCTGGCATGCTGTCAATTAACTTCTGGGCCACATCCTGACAGCCCATTCTTGCATAATCAATGCTTGGAGTTTGTCAGAATTTGTGGGTTTTTGTTTGTCCACCAGCCTCTGACGATTGACCACAAGTTCTCAATGGGATTAAGGTCTGGGGAGTTTCCTGGCCATGGACCCAAAATATTGATGTTTTGTCCCCCGAGCCACTTAGTTATCACTTTTGCCTTAAGGCAAGGTGCTCCATCATGCTGGAAAAGGCATTGTTCGTCACCAAACTGTTCCTGGATGGTTGGGAGAAGTTGCTCTCGGAGGATGTGTTGGTACCATTCCTTTTTCATGGCTGTGTTCTTAGGCAAAATTGTGAGTAAGCCCACTCCCTTGGCTGAGAAGCAACTCCACACATGAATGGTCTCAGGATGCTTTACTGTTGGCATGACACAGGACTGATGGTAGCGCTCACCTTGTCTTCTCCGGCCAAGCTTTTTTCCGGATGCCCCAAACAATCGGAAAGGGGATTCATCAGAGAAAATGACTTTACCACAGTCCTCAGCAGTCCAATCCCTGTACCTTTGGCAGAATATCAGTCTGTTCCTGATGTTTTTCCTGGAGAGAAGTGGCTTCTTTGCTGCCCTTCTTGACACCAGGCCATCCTCCAAAAGTCTTCGCCTCATTGTGCGTGCAGATGCACTCACACCTGCCTGCTGCCATTCCTGAGCAAGCTCTGTACTGGTGGTGCCCCGATCCCGCAGCTGAATCAACTTTAGGAGACGGTCCTGGCGCTTGCTGGACTTTCTTGGGCGCCCTGAAGACTTCTTCACAACAATTGAACCTCTCTCCTTGAAGTTCTTGATGATCCGATAAATGGTTGATTTAGGTGCAATTTTACTGGCAGCAATAGCCCTTTTTGTGCAAAGCAATGATGACGGCACGTGTTTCCTTGCAGGTAACCATGCTTGACAGAGGAAGAACAATGATTCCAAGCACCACCCTCCTTTTGAAGCTTCCAATCTGTTATTCGAACTCAATCAGCATGACAGAGTGATCTCCAGCCTTGTCCTCGTCAACACTCACACCTGTGATAATGAGAGAATCACTGACATGATGTAAGCTGGTCCTTTTGTGGCAGGGCTGAAATGCAGTGGAAATGTTTTTTTGGGATTCAGTTAATTTGCAAATAGGGACTTTGCAATTAATTGCAATTCATCTGATCACTCTTCATAACATTCTGGAGTATATGCAAATTGCCATCATACAAACTGAGGCAGCAGACTTTGACACAAATATTAATTATCACAATCTCAAAACTTTTGGCCACGACTGTAGAGGCCAGAAGTCAGAGGTCACCAGGTCAATGGGGGCCTGCCTGGAGGTCAGGAAGGCCCCAGGGAGAAGGTCCAAGTGAATAGTTGTGTGAGTGACACTGTCCTTCAGGGGGGCAGAGCAGGCAAATGAATGTAAAATCATGTGAGAAAATGGACAGATAAAAGGGTGTGCAATGTGTAGGCCCACTTGAGTGTACATTCTGAACCTTGTTTGAGGTCAGTAGGTCACATGACCAAGGAGCTATTGAAATTCTAAAGATTAAAAAATGTATGTAAAATCTTGTGAGATGAAAATGGACAAACTAAAGGATGTGCAATATATATTGCTAGTGAGTGGATGTTCTGAAAGTAGTTTGATGGTTGTAGGTCATAAGACTAAGGAGCTATTGACATTTTAATCTTTAAAAAATGATCATTAAATCTCATGAGATGCAAATGGTCAAACAAAAGGCTGTGCAATGTGTAGGCCCAATGAGTGTACATTATGAACCCTGTTTGAGGTGTGTGGGTCACATGACCAAGGTGCTATTGAATTTCAAATGCAATGTGTGTCTATGCCATCGGGTTAACTAGAACCAGTTTTGAAAGTTTTAGGAGTAACGGTTAAAGAGCTACTGAAATTAGAAAAATTGGATTTGTCATTATGTTGACGGTTCTTAACTGCTCTTTGTGGACGTAAGGAAAACTACAGACTAATATCCGTCAAATATTCAACCTGAATCTGTCTTTACCTCGGTTTGCCCGAGGCTGATGCCGCGCAGGTGCTTGTACTCATGCTTGTACACATGCATATACACTCGCATTCAAATGCGCACGTGCACACACGTAAATAGTGCCGCACATGCACTGAAATGTATATAGTTGGCCTAGCTGTTTTGTTTTTTGTTGTCTTTGATGTATTTTGCATTGTTGTTTCTCTTTTTTCTCTTTTTTATTTTTTGTCGCTCTGGACAGGAGACGGTTAGATGACTGAATGTAATGTAAATGTTGAGCGGCTTCACTGCATGTACATTGTATGTTTTGATATTTACATGTGTTTTTCATGATTTAAAAAAAGAGAATTAAAAAAAAAACACGTTATAGCAATCTGTCAGTCGATGACGTGTCATGCAACCATTGGTTGTTGGATACAAAGTCTGAGCAGGGGACTGCAACCACAGTTTTCAATCGTGTCCTTTTAGCTCATATCTCGCCTTATCCTTTGACTGTTTTTGTTTGATAACTTTGTACCTTTTTACCATCACTATCATCTTGGAATCTGTTCAAATAACCTGGAAAACAATCAATCCCTTTATTACCCTTGGAACTGCGTGACAAACTGTAAATGTGTGATAATTGCAATCAAGAAATCTCAAAAGTTGCCCAGTTTCCCTGATCTTGCTATGGCAAACAAGCTGCTTTTACCATACTGTAATTGTCATTTCTGCAGAGTGATTGTTCTCAACTAAAACTCATAAAGAACTACCCAAGAAGCATTAGGCTCTGTCTGATATGCACTTTAAACACCTGAGGAAGCTCCACTCATTGCACTGGCACTGTAGCCTTGACCACGGCATTTGTTCACTGACATCCCCTCCATACTTTCATTCATTAAATTTTTTTTAATCACATTCCTGAAGCTGTTCTGTTGGATTTCTGCTACAGTCCTTGAGCACATGGTCAATACAGATAAGATAGAAAATATGCCCAAAACTCTGACTGAAATGTACACATACTTCCTGGAATTTCAGTCCAAATAGACAAATGTGAAGTATAAAGGGGAAGGTGAGACTAATCTACGCTGGCACTGGGGAAACTGGCTTTCGAACAGCTTGAAAAGGCAATCTGATTTTCTATGAGGAAGACCTGACTAAGTTTGATATCGACATCAGTGAAGCATCATTATACTCAGAATAGTGCACGCAGATCTTCAGAGAGGAGCGTGGGCTGTATGAGGAAAAGGTGTACTGCTTTGTGCATCTGACCATTCAGGAGTTCCTTGCCGCTCTGTATATGTGTCTCTCATTCAACAACAGCAATGTTAATCTAATGACAAAAAAGAAACCAAACTCACAAAAACTTCTGAAGATGTTCAATGAAAATCCTACAACCAACAAGAGTGCAGTGGACAAGGCCTTAGAGTGAGAATGGACACCTGGATCTGTTCCTCCGCTTCCTTCTGGGCCTCTCTCAGGAGTCCAATCAGACTCTTCTACGAGGGCTACTGATACAAACAGGAAACAGAGAAATTAGGTAACAGTCAAGTACATCAAGAAAAAGATCAGGGAGAATCACTCCCCAGAGAGGTGCATCAATCTGTTACACTCTAGTGGAGGATGTACCTGAGGTCAGGAAGTCTCTCAGAACTCTCCCGTGCACAATGTTCAGCTCTGGTCTTTGTGTTGTTAACTTCAAAGAATGAGCTGGAATGTGTTCGATCTGAAGAAATGCTCCAGATCAGAGGAGAGTCTTCTGAGGCTGCTGCCAGTAGTCAATGTCTCCAGAACAGCTCTGAAGTTAATCAATACCTAACATAGACATATGACAAAGATCAGAAGAAACCATTAATTTGTATTACTAAATGTATACAATTATATGTTAATATAAATTACATGTTAATGATAAGCTTGGCCTATGTATATGTCTTATAGGTTGAATCAATGTAGCCTCACAGAGAGATGTTGTGTAGCGCTCGTCTCAGTTCTCAACTCAAACTCCTCACACTTAAGAGAACTGGACATTGAGAGACAATGACCCGCAAGATTCAGGAGTGAAGCTGCTGGCTGCTGGACTGGGGAGTCCACACTAAACTGGAAACCCTGAGGTTGCTATTCCACACTAAACTGGAGTCCCTGAGGTTGCTATTCCGTACTGTAAGCCCCGAGGTTGCTGTTTCTGTACCTTTTCATCAAGTGATGATTGTTGTGATGTTCACTAAATCTGCATGTCAACAATTGGCATAACTAATGCATGTATTCAAAATGCCTGTGCAGCAGCACAGCTACATTGATAATGTGACAAACTCTCACAGGATGATGCCAAGTTAATCAGTATTCATCTAACAATAACCCATGTAATGAAATACATTTTTTAAAATATGCTCCTGATGCGCAGTGCAATTACATTTGCTTCTAAAGTCAATGTTTTTACCTGTGCTGCAGTAGGCCTACAGGTTAACTTTCAAAGCACCCAATTGTACAGAATGCTTTGTTTAGAAGTTTACAAACTGCAGAATGAGAGAAAATATTTCAAAAAACAATGTTTCCATCCAGCCATTTTTATGTGAGTAAATTACATGTTGGATAGAAAAAAACAGGCCTGATTGAAACAGTATAATTGTCGGTAAACTTTCCAAATGGCAACAAACAAAACATTTGTCTGTGAAATAGATCAGCTGACAAATGCAGTACAAACGCTTTGATGCACATTTTTGGGAGATATAATAACCACAATGTCGCAGTAGACTTGCAGTCATGCGATACTTTGTTGTGTGGTCCTCCAAGTACTATCAGGTATGAAGGTAAGACCCAGATGCAGACAACGTCAAATTGACAATGGTTTAATAATCCAACAGTGGCAGGCAATAGACAGGTCAAGGCAGGCAGTGGTCAGTAAACCAGAGGTGGGCAACAGTACCGGAGGGCAGGCAGGCTCAGGGTTAGTGTAAGCAGAGGTCAATAATCCAGAGGTGGGGCAAAGGTACAGGTCGGCAGGCAGGCAGGCTCAGGCAGAGTGGTCAGGCAGAGTGGTCAGGCAGAGTGGTCAGGCAGAGTAGTCAGGCAGAGTAGTCAGGCAGAGTGGTCAGGCAGAGTGGTCAGGCAGAGTAGTCAGGCAGAGTAGTCAGGCAGAGTGGTCAGGCAGAGTAGTCAGGCAGAGTGGTCAGGCAGAGTAGTCAGGCAGAGTAGTCAGGCAGAGTGGTCAGGCAGAGTGGTCAGGCAGAGTGGTCAGGCAGAGTAGTCAGGCAGAGTGGTCAGGCAGAGTGGTCAGGCAGAGTGGTCAGGCAGAGTGGTCAGGCAGAGTGGTCAGGCAGAGTGGTCAGGCAGAGTGGTCAGGCAAGCGTCAAAACCAGGAGGGCGAGAAAAAGAGAGACTGGGAAAAGCAGGAGCTGAGAACAAAAATGCTGGTTGACTTGACAAACAAGATGAACTGGCAACAGACAACAGACAACACAGGTATAAATACACAGGGGAAAATGGGGAAGATGGGCGAAACCTGGAGGGGGTGGAGACAATCACAAAGACAGGTGAAACAGATCAGGGTGTGACAAGTACGACTTGGAAAAGCATGCACACTGAATAGTTTATTCAGCTACAGATTAAATAATAAACGTCACAGGGTGGTGAAAGTGCACAGTGATGATGAGCTTGATGCTCCTTTCCAATAAATATGGAGGTTCCTAATTTATGCTGGTGACATGATGATCAGTACTTAGCATTCAATTGACAAATTAAAATGATCTTGCTCTTATCCATATCATAAAGCTTAGGCCTCTACACTCCATGTGCTATATCTGCGAGCTTGTGACTACAGTGCACATGCCAAGACCAGAGTGGGCACATTTGTGCCATTTGTGCCAAAATCATCTACAGAGTTAAAAATGAAATGGGATGGAAACACATCGTATTTAAAAAATTGTATTCAATAAATTCAAAGTTATTAGACAAAGTGCTTTTTATTTGCAAGAAGCCAGTTTGACGGAAACAGACCACTGCTGGTTAAATTAGCATATTTTATGTGTGAGAATATTAGAATATTTACTTGAAAATCTTTCAGCAAAATGACAGAAACCTGAGTATAGAAATGAATTGCTTATTCAATTAACATAAAAAAAATGTATATGAATATGTGTAAAAACTTTCAATAATATTTTTTATTTTAATTCATTTAAATGTCAAGTGTAAACCTGTACAGCCAAGGGGTTACATTTGTATAATGGGTAGCAGTAGTGTTAATGAAATCATGATAAACTCTCTGCAGGCTGTCAGGTTGTCTGGTCACAGAGGAAGGATGTGCTTCTTTGGCATCAGCTCTCAAACTCTTCACACCTGAGAGAGCTGGACCTGAGCTACAATTACCCAGGAGACTCAGGGGTGAAGCTGCTCTCTGCTGGAGTGGAGGATCCACAATGGAGACTGGAGAAACTCAAGTATGCAGAAAGTGTGTTGTTGTTGTGTCCTTGATCCCTTTACCCCAGCCCCTGTCCTGCTTCCATACTGAAGAACAGTATGCTTGTAATGCATTAGGCTCCCTCACTCATAACAAAACATGATGCACTCTTGAAATAATGCATTAAGTGTTGCTATATTACCTTATGTAAGGTGTGGGACATGACTGTTAATAAGCTCTTACAATCCACTGGGCACAATTTAATCTATGTTATTTCCACATCATTTCAGCATCACAAAATCTATGTAATGATATTGAATCAACGTGCAAAACTCAAATTGAATTTGAATTTGCAAAAAGTCATCAAAGAAATGAAACTCCCCAACAACACCAGCTACACGGGCGCAGATCACATGGATGTCGATTACGGCAGCCCCCCCACACCTCTCTGCTTCAGAGGGGATGGGTTAAATGCAGAAGACACATTTAGGTTGAATGCATTCAGTTGTGCAACTGACTAGATATCCCCTTTTCCTAATTAATTTATAAATAGGTTTCCATTAAAAGTTCTGGATAATTGAAAAACATCTAAATATTATAATATGTATGATTGTGTGTATTGGTATCCTTCATCAGGTTCCTGTGATCTCACACTGGACCCAAACACAGCACAGAAATGACTCCCTCACTCTGAGAAGAACAGAAAGATGAAAACGGGGATAAAGGTTCACCAGTATACAGGATACTGGTGAACAGATAAGAGTGGTCTGTCATCAGGTGCTGTGTAGAGAGGGTCTGACTGGGCTATTCTACTGGGAGGTAGAGGGGAGTAATATAGGAGTAACATGTAAATATGCATACTGTGCAGAAAAGGACAATGGTGTTTGTTATGACGTAATGGGATAAAATAACAATTCCTGGAATCTGTATTGCGCTGATGGCGGTGCCTACATGGTCAAGCACAATAATAAAAGCACTGATCTACAGTGCCTTGCAAAAGTATTCATCCCCTTGGCGTTTTTCCTATTTTGTTGCATTACAACCTGTAATTTAAATGTATTTTTATTTGGATTTCATGTAATGGACATACACAAAATAGTCCAAATTGGTGAAGTGAAATGAAAAAAATAACTTGTTTCAAAGAATTCTAAAAAATAAAAACGTAAAAGTGGTGCGTGCATATGTATTCACCCCCTTTGATATAAAGCCCCTAAATAAGATCGGGTGCAACCGATTACCTTCAGAAGTCACATAATTAGTTAAATAAAGTTCACCTGTGTGCAATCTAAGTGTCACATGATCTGTCACATAATCTCAGTATATGCACATCTCTTCTGAAAGGCCCCAGAGTCTGCAAGACCGCTAAGCAAGGGGCACCACCAAGCAAGCGGCACTATGAATACCAAGGAGCTCTCCAAACAGGTCTGGGACAAAGTTGTGGAGAAGTACAGATCAGGGTTGGGTTATATAAAAATATACTAAACTTTGAACATCCCACAGAGCAACATTAAATCCATTATTAAAAAATTTAAAGAATATGGCACCACAACAAACCTGCCAAGAGAGGGCCGCCCACCAACACTTACGGACCAGGCAAGGAGGGCATTAATCAGAAAGGCAACAAAGAGACCAAAGATAATCCTGAAGGAGCTGCAAAGCTCCACAGCGGAGATTGGAGTATCAGTCCATAGGACCACTTTAAGCCGTACACTCCATAGAGCTGGGCTTTACGGAAGAGTGGCCAGAAAAAAATAAGCAAACATGTTTGGTGTTCGCCAAAAGGCATTTGGGAGACTCCCCATACATATAGAAGAAGATACTCTGGTCATATGAGACTAAAATTGAGCTTTTTGGCCATCAAGGAAAACTCTATGTCAAGAGAACTCAACACCTCTCATCACCGCGAGAACATCATGGTGGTGGCAGCATAATACTGTGGGGATGTTTTCATCAGCGGGGACTGGGAAACTGGTCAGAATTGAAGGAATGATGGATGGCACTAAATAAAGGGAAATTCTTGAGGGAAACCTGTTTCAGTCTTCCAGAGATTTGAGACTGGGACGGAGGTTCCCCTTTCCAGCAGGACAAAGACCCTAAGCATACTGCTAAAGCAACACTCGAGTGGTTTAAGGGGAAACATTTGGATGTTGTGGAATGGCCTAGTCAAAGCCCAGACCTCAATTCAATTGAGAATCTGTGGTATGACTTAAAGATTGCTGTAAACAAGCGGAACCCATCCGACTTGAAGGAGCTGGAGCAGTTTTGCCTTGAAGAATGGGCAAAAATCCCAGTGGCTAGATGTGCCAAGCTTATAGAGACATACTCCAAGAGACTTGCAGCTGTAATTGATGGAAAAGGTGTCTCTACAAAGTATTGACTTTGGGGGGGTGAATAGTTATGCACGCTCAAGTTTTCAGTTTTTTTGTCTTATTTCTTAATTGTTTCACAATAAAAAATATTTTGCATCTTCAAAGTGGTAGGCATGTTGTGTAAATGAAATTATACAAACCCCCCAAAAATCTATTTTAATTCCAGGTTGTAAGGCAACAAAATAGGAAAAATGCCAATGCCAAATACTGAATACTTTCGCAAGCCACTGTACCTGTCCCCTCCTTCCACTTCCACAGAGTAGGGGTGTATTTGGACTGGCCGGCTGGTACACTATCCTTCTACAGCGTCTCCTCTGACAGACTGAGCCACCTGTACACATTCCACTCAAACATTCACTGAGCCCCTCTACCCAGGGTTTGGCCTTGTGGTTGACTCCTCATTTTCCCTGTGCCGGATAAAATAGACCCCTGGGACACACACACACACACACACACACACACACACACACACACACACACACACACACACACACACACACACACACACACACACACACACACACACACACACACACACACACACACACACACACACACACACACAGAGAGAGAGAGGGAGGGAGAGAGCACTGGGGGAGTGGGAGCAGGTTAGAGAGACACAGGATGAGCAGTAGAGGGCGTGGCAGGCGCAGATGTAACACGAGTCTTCTTGGGTATGACACTACACTACAAGCTTGGCACACCCGTATTTGGGGAGTTTTTCCCATTCTTCTCTGCAGATCCTCTCAAGCTTTGTCAGGTTGGATGGGAAGTGTCCCTGCACAGCTATTTTCAGGTCTCTTCAGACATGTTCGATCAGGTTCAAGTCTGGGCTCTGGCTGGGCCACTCAAGGACATTCAGAGACTTGTCCCGAAGCCACTCCTGTGTTGTCTTGGCTGTGTGCTTAGGGTCATTATCCTGTTGGAAGGTGAACCTTCGCCCAGTCTGAGGTCCTGAGCGCTCTGGAGCAGGTTTTCATCAAGGATCTCTCTGTACTTTGCTCTGTTCTTTTTTACCTCGATCCTGACTAGTCTCCCAGTCCCTGCCGCTGAAAATCATCCCCATTGCATGATTCTGCCACCACCATGCTTCACCGTAGGGATGGTGCCAGGTATCTTCCAGTTGTGATGATTGGCATTTAGGCCAAAGAGCTCAATATTGGTTTCATCAGACCAGAGAATCTTGTTTCTCATGGTCTGAGAGTCCTTTAGGTGCCTTTCGGCAAACTCCAAGCGGGCTGTTATGTGCCTTTTACTGAGGAGTGGCTTCTGGCCACTCTACCATGAAGGCCTGATTGGTGGAGTGCTACAGGTTGTCCTTCTGGAAGGTTCTCCCATCTCTACAGAGGAACTCTGGAGCTCTGTCAGCGTGACCATCGGGTTCTTTGTCACCTCCCTGACCAAGGCCCTTCTCCACTGATTGCTCAGTTTTGCCAGGCGGCCAGATCTAGGAAGACTCTTGGTGGTTCCAAACTGGGCACCACTGTGTTATTGGGGACCTTCAATGCTGCAGACATTTTTTGGTACTGTCGTGGATATTCTACACAGGGACACTCGAAGTCAATATAAAAAAAAAAAAGATGTATTATCAGCGCGCTGGAGAGGTTCCAACCAACTCAATGCACCAAGTACACATGTCAATCAGGAGCTCTCTCTTTTGGGGCAGTCCTCTTATCTCTTATATACTGGTTATAGACACGTTGCATAGGCATAGTTCATAGGGTTGGTTTCTGCATGTGTCTGGCACCGTCTCCTATCTTAACTTGTAGACCATATTCTGGGCGTTCTGCCAGATCGTCCTAAGGAGGGGGTCATGTCGCACCCCCTCATATCTTTACCAAGCACAGGCAGGAACCAAGGATTATTTATGACACTAAGACAAAATGAACATTTTCAAGGCTGTCTCTTCACATTATAAAAATGTCCATCACACTACCCTTCCCCAGATCGGTGCCTCGACACAATCCTGTCTTGGAGCTCCATGGATAATTCCTTCGACCTCATGGCTTGGTTTTTGCTCTGATATGCACTTCCAACGGTGGGACGTTATATAGACAGGTGTGTGCCTTTCCAAATCATGTCCAATCAATTGAATTTACCACAGGTGGACTCCAATCAAGTTGTAGAAACATCTCAAGGATGATCAATGGAAATAGGATGCACCTGAGCTCCATTTCGAATCTCATAGCAAAGGGTCTGAATTCTTATGTAAATATCAAATTTCTGTTTTTTTATTTTTAATACATTTGCAAACATTTCTAAAAACCTGTTTTTGATTTTTCATTATGGGGTATTGTGTGTAGATTGATGAGGAACAATTTTTTAAATCAATTTTAGAATAAGGCTGTAACGTAACAAAATGTGGAAAAAGGGAAGGGGTCTGAATACTTACCTAAATGCACTGTATATGATGTGAAAACTGTTTTTCAAATGGGACTCTCACCTATTTGTTAAGACAAAGCAAACACCCATGGAAAAGACTATACGCTCGATTTCCCTCATTTGTGTGGCACGCAGTATTGGCAAGTTTCTCCGAAAAGTCCAACTTCTGGGAAGGCTACCCTCCCCTCTTCCATGAAACCCTTTCATTCATGGAAATGAAACTTTGTGACAATGTTGTGAGTTTTTTAAATTTTATAAAATGATATGCCTTGACAAAGTAAAATATTCCTTCCCGTGAACTTGGTGCCGCTACGTCACTTGGACCTTTGACTGTAGTTACAGTGTTTATTACAGAATGACAACTCAGTGAAGATACGATTATTCAACCTTCAATATCACTATGAAGACACAGACACACAACCACCAGTCGTCCTAGTAGCCAGCCACATAACTTTGTGACATTCAGAACGTTTTTCAAACTTGGTAATTAAAATAAAGAGAAATACAGTATCATGGAATATTTAAAATGTTTGGGTTTTTTACACTGAAATGACCCAGTAGATTAGCTATTGTACTATTTAGCCAGATTAGCTATTGTACTATTTACTACCTTGTCACACATTGGTTGGAATGTAGTTTTTCTTTGTTTATTTAACTCAAACATGTACTATTTAAATAGCTAGACTACTGTAGACAGAGGACCAATGTTCCAGCAAAAAAAGTTTGGCACTGAGCAAATCTGCTGAGCACAAACTGTGCAACTTCAGGCACACGTTTACTGTGAACACTGAGGCTGTGCTCACTTTAAGTTACAGTTTTAACAGTGGCCAAGTAGGCTACTGTGGCATAATGTAGGCCTACCAGAGTGGCCTTCCGTCAAACACAATAGAGAAAAATGCATCCTATAACATTTTAACATGGAAATAGCTGTTCTATCATGAAGCCTACAGTAGCAGCCAATGTGTGGTGTTCAATGTAGGCCTAAATTTCATGAGACTTTTGAAAAAAACATTTAGGGCTTAACATTAACCTACCATTATTACAGAGAATCAGACAAATTAAGCTACTCTCTGCCTATTGGCTACTTAGCTTATTCAAGACCGTCTCAAAATACAACACTGCCCCTTTAAGAAATAAAAAACCTATTTACCTGACAGCTTTTCAAAGATGGCTATAATAAAAAAATATATATAGCTATATAAAATAACATATATATATATGGCTAGAAATGCACTCCCCCATTGTTGACTAGAAATGATCTATAACTGGGATTATAGCTCACTAACTAGCAAAGAAAATGAACAAATGTTCACAGGTGGCTACATGTAGCTCTCGCTTTGATCTCAGAACAAACACATCTACTTGCAAATGGGCATACTGTAGCCTATACACAGTCCAGTTCAGAGTGAATGGCACAGATCCATATATGGCGATGTCTGTTTGCATATAAGCCTACTGCAGCTCTGATTGGTTATGGCGCACTGATCTGTGTAGAGTATGGGCCTGAGTGTGCCTCTCAATGCAATAGAATCCTACTCCAATGCGCTCTGCCCACAATAAAATATATTGCAGTTAGTTTTGCATACTAAGTCTTGCTGTCACGTATTTCTAGGAGTGGTGGGTGTAGTCAGGCGCAGAGAGCAAACTTCCAAAGAAATGCGTTTATTGCGCGTGGTCTAGCCAAACAAACAGGCAATGACCATAGAACACGTATGTCTCCAAAACAGGGAACGAACATACACCACAATACGCAGGCGAAACAACCAACCGCACCACTGACAGTAAGGATAAGCCCGCACAACAGCAGGCGCGCACTAGAAGTTTAAATAGACCAAATAATGAACCAAAATGAGCAACAGGTGAAAACAATCAAGACAAAACCAACAGAAAGGAAAAGGGGATCGGTGGCAGCTAGTGACGACGACCGCGGAGCGCCACCCGAACAGGGAGAGGAGCCACCTTCGGTGGAAGTCGTGACACTTGCATAGTTCATTTGTTTCGGTATGTTACGTTGAAAGTGGCTAACATTGCGTTGATTCGATCACAATTCCCACAGTAGAGCGAAACGTTAACAGTGTTAACTAAAGGGGAAAACTCAAGAAAGGTGAGTGAAGTTCAATGTCATGCTTCTCTGCTTGGTCGGTCTCTGCACAGCAGTCTGAAGGGAACTGCATGCACGTGCGCAGCTTAGAGAGAACATTTCAGAGGACATTATTTTAGGAGTTTGCTATAAGGCTATCTTGTTTGTTAAGTCTGATTCAGTGATGGTTGGTCAGAGCTAGAGTTCAAAGCTCACTTACTGAGTTTTCTTCGAGAACATCAGCGGGATCATTAACGCAATTGTGTGTGTGTGTGCAGGTCCAGGTCCAGGTGGCTGTCCAGTTGGCTTCCATCCTGGTGTCCCACCTCCCTCTCTCAGCTGAAGGACGCAGAAGACAAAATGCTTAAGTGTAAGAGTGTGTGTGTTTCCCCTCCTAACTATCATACTTACACATCTCATCTCCTCTCTTTTCACGCTCTCCCTCCCTGTTCCCTCTGTCTTTCTCCTCCATCCCTGTCTCTTCTCACAGCTGTGAAGGCCCCATTCTCCAGGCAGCATGTCCAGATATCCAACGTCAACCATATTTGGACCTTAGCATTCAACTCTCACATCAAGATGCATATCTTTCTCCCACCCCAGCCTCAGCCTCAGCACCAGCCCCATCCCTCTCTCCCACACCTGCCTCAGCCCCATACCTCTTCTCCCCAGCCCTCTCTCCAGCCCCAGCGCCATCCTCCCCTGGTGCTGCTCCATGGGTTTGGGGGTGGTGTGGGCCCAGAACCTGGACTCTCTGTGTGGCAGTGGAGCCATGTATGCCCTGGATCTTCTGGGGTTTGGACAGAACAGCGTGGACCCCCAGGGGGCAGAGGAGCAGTTCCTAGGGGCCCTGGAGGAGTGGAGGGACAGGGTGGGCCTGGAGGAGATAGTCCTGCTGGGACACAACCTGGGAGGATACCTGGCTGCTGCTTACACACTCACACACCCACACAGGTGAGAGAGAGGAGAGCGAGGAGAGGTGTGCACGTGTGTTTATACACGTGTTCACACTGTGTGTGTTTATAGAGTAAAGCACTTGATCCTGGTGGAGCCCTGGGGGTTCCCGGCCCGTCCAGAGAGCCTAGATCAGGAGAAGTCTATCCCAGTGTGGATCAGAGCCATGGGGGCTGTCATGAGTCCCTTCAACCCCCTCATAAGAGACCAATGTTAGATTGTATTGGACAGATCCAACCAGACATTCCAATATCCATCATCTATGGGTCCCGATCCAGTATCGACAGCGACTCGGGATACACTGTCTAGAAAATGCATACATTCCACTCAACATTCATTGAGCCCCTCTACCCAGGGATTGGCATTTGTGTTGACTCCTCATTGTCTCTGTGCCGGATAAAATAGACCCCTGGGTGCTGGAGACACACACACACACACACACACAACACAGATAAATACAGATGCTCACATTTTAGTCATGAATAAAACATATGTAAACAGACTGAAGTTGACAGACATTGTAAACTAGATTTACTTACTCAATAGAGTTTATCATCACACTGTGCTGAGAAACCAGGAATCTTTTTTGTGAATAATAATGTGTATATTATGTTTATCTGTCAGATTGTTGACACAATAATCCTGCTTCATTTTAAACTGTTGCAATAACAGTACTATGACTTGAATTTAAACCATGTCACATATTTACCAAATCAAGAGCAAATAAAGGTGTTTTTAAAACAGATAAAAGATGGTTGTTTTAGCCTACTCTTATTTCTAAGAAGAAAATGTTGTGTCCATAATAAAGTGCAGTAATGAGAGGTTTATCTCACTGTTCCACCTTCCACTGACTCTCTCCTTCATTTCACAACTCAGGCTGACCTACAGTAGCCCAATATCGGACTAAAGGAACCTAACGGTACTCTTAGTCCAAGGACCTTTGGCTGTTTTGTCTCTTGAAGCCAAAACAGCCAAATAGTCCATCAAAACATGAACCGATTCTCAATTGCGGTGTGGTGACATTAGGGCTCCCGAGTGACGCAGTGCTTTAAGACACTGCATCTCAGTGCAAGAGATGTCACTGCAATACCTGGTTTGAATCCAGGCTGCATCACATCCGGGTGTGATTGGGAGTCTTGTAGGGTGGCGCACAATTGGCCAAGCGTTGTCTGGGTTTGGCCGGGGTAGGCCGTCATTGTAAATAAGAATTTGTTCCTAACTGACTTGCCAAGTTAAATAAAGGTTAAAAAAAATGTTCTAGAAACATAAATCCCTCTACTTTCATATCACATAAAAATAATTTCATAAATGCCATATACCCACTTACTGTAGACTCTTTTCACACAGTTGCAGTGGTGTCTGTCTTCGTTTACACACAGGTGTTTGGAGACACAGATAGCTAATTAGCACATGTTGTCCACTTGGAAGGTTTTCTATCTGTTTTCCGTAAACAAGCGCTGAAACATGGAAATATTGCTGTGTAGAAACCTTAACAGTTTAAAGGTGTGTATCAATTTGAACTATTGTTTTTTGTAAATTATTTTCCGCTAATATTAAAGATAAAGTCCTTATGCTTCCAAAACCATACCGCAAGCAATGCGTGTTAATGTGTTAATGTTCAGGCCGAGCCCCTACAGAAGACGCCTTCCTCCAATTACTTTTATGTGTAATGTAATGGAAGTGAGAGTCATGACCGAGGACAAAGGCTGACTCAGAGTCTACATTAGGATACCCCCCCCCCCCCCCCCCACCCCCGTGTAATTCACATTAAGACTACAAGATTACAAAAATACTGTCCCAACACTTTTCCTGGCTGTCACTGCTGCCATCTAATTTTTAGAAATTTTGAAAAAGTTGTAGATCTATTCAAATGATTGTTTTTTAAATATACAAGTAGGAAAGCCTTAAAATAATCCACTTGTTTAAAGAGAAAAATAGAGCTTTTTTTTTTGTACTAATATGTTGGATGAGTGTGTTGGGGGTAACCCCCCTAGCAGTAAATGCTAGCCAGCTAGCTAGTTAACGTAAGCTGCTAGGAGTGCTAGCTATCAACTTTACTACCAGATCGTCTGAGGTAAAATACATTAAAAAGATAAGATAGCTAGCTACGTTTTTAAGAGAGACCTTTTCAATTGGCATCTCTCCCCCGTTTTCAGTCACAGGTTGGGACTGGATTAGGTGTGAGCAATGCAGGAGGTGGGATCATGAGTTTTGCTCCAATTTTACTGGGTACAGCTTTATTTGTGACCTATGTACAAATTAGAATCGTGCAAAGGCAGAACATAAGAGAGTTGCCACATCAATGTTACACTGAATTAATTAGTGAAGTTATTGTTATTAAATGTTATATTCCAATGTTATTTAATGTTATTAGTTCAAATCAAAGAAAGAAAATGGTCACATAAGCCGAATACAACAGGTACAACAACACCTTACCATGAAATGCTTACTTACAAGCCCTTAACCAACAATGCAGTTTTAAGAAAATATTTACTAAATAAACAAAGTTTCAAAAAAAATGTCTACACAGGTTAGTTGAGGTAAAGTGACTATGCATAGATAATAAACAGCGAGTAGCAGCAGTGTAAAAACAAATGGGGGGGGGGGGGGGGGGGGCATTTGATTAATTGTTCAGCAGTCTTATGGCTTGGGGGTAGAAGGTGTTGAGGAGCCTTTTAGACCTAAACTTGTTGCTCCAGTACAGCTTGCCCTGATGTAGCAGAGAGAACAGTCTATGACTGAGTGACTGGAGTCTTTGACAATTTTTTGGGCCTTCCTCTGACACCACCTAGTATATAAGTCCTGGATGGCAGGAAGCTTGGCCCCAGTGATGTACTGGGCCGTATGCACTACCCTCTGTAGCAACTTATGGTCGGATGCTGAGCAGTTGCCATACCAGGCAATGATGCAACCGGTCAGGATGCTCTCGATGGTGCAGTTATATAACTTTTTGAGGATCTGGGGTCCCATGCCAAATCTTTTCAGTCTCCTGAGGAGGAAAAGGTGTTGTCGTGCCCTCCTCATGGCTTTTGGGCCATGATAGTTTGTTGGTGATGTGGACACCAATTAACTTGAAACTCTCGACATCGCTCCACTACAGCCCTGTCGATGTGAATGGGGGCGTGTTCGGCCCTCCTTTTCCTGTAGTCCACGATCATCTCCTTAGTCTTGCTCACATTGAGGGTGAGGTTGTTGTCCTGGCACCACACTGCCAGGTCTCTGACCTCCTCCCTATAGACTGTTTCATCGTTGTTGGTGATCAGGCCTACCACCGTTGTGTCGTCAGCAAACTTAATGATGGTGTTGGAGTCGTGCTTGGCCACACAGTCGTGGGTAAACAGGGAGTACAGGAGGGGACTAAGCACGCACCCCTAAGGGGCCCCAGTGTTGAGGATCAGTGTGGCAGATGTGTTGTTGCCTACCCTTACCACCTGGGGGCGGCCCATCAGGAAGTCCAGGATCCAGTTGCAGAGGGAGGTTTCTAGTCTCAGGGTCCTTAGCTTAGTGATGAGCTTTGTGGGCACTATGGTGTTGAACACTGAGCTGTAGTCAATGAACAGCATTCTCACATACGTGTTTTTTGTCCAGGTGGGAAAGGGCAGTGTGGATTGAGATTATGTCATCTGTGGATCTGTTGGGGCGGTATGTGAATTGGAGTGGATCTAGGGTATCAGGGATGATGCTGTTGATGTTTATTTTTATTTATTTTATTTCACCTTTATTTAACCAGGTAGGCAAGTTGAGAACAGGTTCTCATTTATAATTGCGACCTGGCCAAGACAAAGCAAAGCAGTTCGACACATACAACAACACAGAGTTACACATGGAGTAAAACAAACATACAGTCAATAATACAGTAGAAAAATAAGTCTATATACAATGTGAGCAAATGAGGTGAGATAAGGGAGGAAAAGGCAAAAAAAGGCCATGGTGGCGAAGTAAATAAAATATAGCAAGTAAAACACTGGAATGGTTGATTTGACAGTAGATGAGTGTGCAAAGTAGAAATAATGGGGTGCAAAGGAGCAAAAATAAATAAATACAGTAGGGGAAGAGGTAGTTGTTTGGGCTAAATTTTAGATGGGCTATGTACAGGTGCAGTAATCTGTGAGCTGTTCTGACAGCTGGTGCTTAAAGCTAGTGAGGGAGATAAGTGTTTCCAGTTTCAGAGATTTTTGTAGTTCGTTCCAGTCATTGGCAGCAGAGAACTGGAAGGAGAGGCGGCCAAAGGAGGAATTGGCTTTGGGGGTGACCAGAGAGATATACCTGCTGGAGCGTGTGCTACAGGTGGGTGCTGCTATGGTGACCAGCGAGCTGAGATAAGGGGGAACTTTACCTAGCAGGGTCTTGTAGATGACCTGGAGCCAGTGGGTTTGGCGACGAGTATGAAGCGAGGGCCACTTGCCAGTTGGTCCGCACAAGCTCTGAGTACACGTCCTAGTAATCTGTCTGGCCCGCGGCCTTGTGAATGTTGACCTGTTTAAAAGTCTTGCTCACACCGGCTGCGGAGAGCGTTATCACACAATCGTCTGGAACATCTGGTGCTCTCATGCATGCTTCAGTGTTGCTTTCCTCGAAACGAGCATAAAAGGCATTTTGCCCATCTGGTAGGCTCATGTCACTGGGCAGCTCGCAGCTGGGTTTCCCTTTGTAGTCCGTAATAGTTTGCAAACCCTGCCACATCCGACGAGCGTCAGAGCCGGTTTAGTAAGATTTAACCGTAGTCCTGTATTGACACTTTGCCTGTTTGATGGTTCGTCTGAGGGCATAGCAGAATTTCTTATAAGTGTCCGGATTAGTGTCTCGCTACTTGAAAGTGGAAGCTCTAGCCTTTAGCTCGGTGTGGACATATTTAAATATAAGATTCCAATTAATCTTTTTTTAATTAATTAAAAACGACTATTGAAAACCTTTTGCTCCTGAATTAATTTTAAAGACTGCTGGGATTTAAAATCTTCCATTTATCAAATCATATTTACTACATTTGTACATAATGTATTGTATGGAAAATGACCAACACAGAAAGAACAAAGACAATGAATGTTCAGGTGAGTTGAAAAGAGGGACTTTCCTCATAGTACGGTTATTAAAGGTGACGTGCGACACCCCTGCATATTTTATTTAAATAATTAAAATAAGACAACTAGACTTAGCTTTTAAGTGTTACTTACTAAATAATTTCCGAATAAAACTGATTAAATGGATTTTAACACAGTTGTGTAAAACCGGATGCCATAACCTTCTACCGGGTAACCAGCACGCCCGGAGGCAGGGGGCTGTTACCCTGGTACTTAAAAAAACGCCCCTTTTCTAAAAACAACATTTCATTGAATAACTAAAAGCCATTTATTTCCCTTTATAGTTTATTCGCATAAGCATGACCTTCATCCACATACCATTTCATTTTTCTCCAAAAGTTAGACATTGTTCTTAGGGGGGGGGGGCTTGTTACCCGCTAGTACCCAACTACTGCTTCCCTCCGTGGTCCCCATACACTGTCAGGAGATGTCTTTTATAGTGGATTAGAATGTATATGATCTGAAAACAAACTCAAATAGGACACTCACCTATTTGTTAAGACAAAGCAAACACCCATGGAAAATTGTATTCCCTCGTTCGCGTTCTGCGCAGTGTTGGCAACTTTCTCCGAAAAGTCCAACTTCTGTGAAATCCAACTTCAGTGAAGGCTACCCGGTGCTGTAGCTGGAATCAAGTGCATGATCTATATATCTATAGGCAACCTGCTGTAATTCAGCCAATAACATAGCGAGTTACAAATTCGGTAATAGAACAGAAAACAGCGTCGAGTCGAATTATTTTTCAATTCCTTCTCTAACATATCGATTAGTTACTATTGCGCCTAAAGGTGTGTGTGTGTGTGTGTGTGTGTGTGTGTGAGGCAGTCGCTCTCTCTGTTGCCAATCACCACTCCTACTTTGTTTCTCTGCATGGATGACAGATAATCATCACAGTTCACTATGAGGAGGATGGCGAAGGATCTGCAACCAGCCGAGCAAGGGTGAGTAGACCTAGGTTTTAACCAAGGTATTATGGTGCGCTATTCTAGAGTTCCAAATC
The DNA here is from genome assembly GCF_016432855.1 of Salvelinus namaycush. NCBI lineage: Eukaryota > Metazoa > Chordata > Actinopteri > Salmoniformes > Salmonidae > Salvelinus > Salvelinus namaycush. Next base: position 16,719,349 of record NC_052333.1, on the reverse strand, counting down.
CATCATTTACAGAATACGTTTTCAGGAATGATAGGCTAGGCAACTTTGTTGCGCAATATGTCTCCAAAGTAAACATCTTGTAAACAATATTTGAAAATGCTTAGTTACTGAAGTGCTATAATTCAAACACCTATTGCGCCTCTTCCATGAAACCCTTTAGTTCTCTGAAATATTTTAGATTTGTGACAGGGTTATGTATGTTTTTTAAACGTTTTTTTATTAAATGATATGCCTTAACAAAGTAAAATATTCCTTCCCGTGAACTTGGTGCCGCTACGTCACTTGGACCTTTGACTGTAGTTACAGTGTTTATTACAGAATGACAACTCAGTGAAGATACGATTATTCAACCTTCGATATCACTATGAAGACACAGACACACAACCACCAGTCGTCCTAGTAGCCAGCCACATAACTTTGTGACATTTAGAATGTTTTTCAAACCTGTAACTAAACTTAAGACATATCATGAACGTTGTTTTTATTACACTAAAATTATTACCCAATGGATTAGTATCTTACTATTTAGCCAGAGGGAGACCTTGTTGCACATTAGTTGGAATGTAGCTTTTTCTTTGTTTAATTTAAATTAAACATGTACTATTTAAATTGGTAGACTACTGTAGACAGCGGACATTATTGTAGGAGTGTGCTATAATGCTGTCTTGTTTGTGAAGTCTGACTCAATGTTAGCTGGTCAGAGCTAGTTAGAGGCTAGTTAGAGGTCAAAGTTCACTTATTGAGTTTTCTTCAAGAATATCAGCTTGATCATTACGTGTGTTTGTGCAGGTCTGGGTGGATGTCCAGTTGGCTTCCATCCTGGTGTCCCACCTCCCTCTCTCAGCTGAAGGATGCAGAAGACAAAATGCTCAAGTGTAAGAGTGTGTGTGTGTGTTTCCACTCCTAACTATCATACTTACACATCTCATCTCATCTCCTCTCTTTTCACGCTCTCCCTCCCTGTTCCCTCTGTCTTTCTCCTCCATCCCTGTCTCTTCTGACAGCTGTGAAGGCCCCATTCTCCAGGCAGCATGTCCGGATATCCAACGGCAACTATCTCTGGACCTTAGCCTTCACCTCTCACATCAAGCCCCATCCCTTTCTCCCACCCCAGCCTCAACCCAAGCTCCATCCCTCTCTCCCACCCCAGCCTCAACCCCATCCCTCTCTCCCACCCCAGCCTCAGCCCCAACCACATATCTCTCTACCACCCCATAGCCAGCCCCATCCCTGTTCTCCACAGCCCTCTCTCCAGCCCTGTCCTCCCCTGGTGCTGCTCCATGGGTTTGGGGGTGGTGTGGGTCTGTGGGCCCAGAACCTGGACTCTCTGTGTGGCAGTGGAGCCGTGTATGCCCTGGATCTTCTGGGGTTTGGACAGAGCAGCCGGCCCCTGTTCAGCGTGGACCCCCAGGGGGCAGAGGAGCAGTTCCTAGGGGCCCTGGAGGAGTGGAGGGACAGGGTGGGCCTGGAGGAGATAGTCCTGCTGGGACACAACCTGGGAGGATACCTGGCTGCTGCTTACACACTCACACACCCACACAGGTGAGAGAGAGGAGAGCGAGGAAAGGTAGTGTGTGTGGGTGTGTGTGTGTTCATACTAGAGGTCGACCGATTAATCGGAATGGCCGATTAATTAGGGCCGATTTCAAGTTTTCATAACAATCGGAAATCTGTATTTTTGGACCGATTTGGCTGGTTATTATTATTACATTTTTTATTTAACTAGGCAAGTCAGTTAAGAACACATTCTTATTTTCAATGACGGCCTAGGAACGGTGGGTTAACTGCCTTGTTCAGGGGCAGAACGACAGATTTTTACCTTGTCAGCTCGGGGATTCGTTTTTGCAACCTTCCGGTTACTAGTCCAACGCTCTAACCACCTGCCTTACATTGCACTCCACGAGGAGCCTGCGTGGCAGGCTGACTACCTGTTACGCGAGGGCAGCAAGAAGCCAAGGTAAGTTGCTAGCTAGCATTAAACTTATAAAAAACAATCAATCTTCACATAATCACTAGTTAACTACACATGGTTGATGATATTACTAGTTTATCTTGCGTGTCCTGCATTGCATATAATCGATGCGGTGCCTGTTAATTTCTCATCGAATCACAGCCTACTTCGCCAAACGGGTGATGATTTAGCACTGTCGTTGCACCAAACCTAACCATAAATATCAATGCCTTTCTTTAAAATCAATACACAAATATATATTTTTAAACCTGCATATTTAGTTAATATTGCCTGCTAACATGAATTTCTTAATATTAGGGAAATTGTGTCACTTCTCTTGCGTTCTGTGCAAGCAGTCAGGGTATATGCAGCAGTTTGGGCCGCCTGGCTCGTTGCGAACTGTGTGAAGTCCATTTATTCCTAACAAAGATCGTAATTCATTTGCCAGAATTGTACATAATTATAACATAACATTGAAGGTTGTACAATGTAACAGCAATATTTAGACTTAGGGATGCCACGCGTTAGATAAAATACGTAACGGTTCCGTATTTCACTGAAATAATAAACATTTTGTTTTCGAAATGATAGTTTCCGGATTCGACCATATTAATGACCAAAGGCTCGTATTTCTGTGTGTTATTATGTTATAATTAAGTCTATGATTTGATATTTGATAGAGCAGTCTGACTGAGCGATGGTAGGCAGCAGCAGGTTCGTACGCATTAATTCGAACAGCACTTTCGTGCGTTTTGCCAGCAGCTCTTCGCAATGCTTCAAGCATTGAGCTGTTTATGACTTCAAGCCTATCAACTCCCGAGATTAGGCTGGTGTAACCGATGTGAAATGGCTAGCTAGTTAGCGGGGTGCGCGCTAATAGCGTTTCAATCAGTGACGTCACTCGCTCTGAGACTTGGAGTAGTTGTTCCCCTTGCTCAGCAAGGGCCACGGCTTTTGTGGAGCGATGGGTAACGATGCTTCGAGGGTGGCTGTTGTCGATGTGTTCCTGGTTCGAGCTCAGGTAGGGGCGAGGAGAGGGACGGAAGCTATACTGTTACACTGGCAATACTAAAGTGCCTATAAGAACATCCAATAGTCAAAGGTATATGAAATACAAATGGTATAGAGAGAAATAGTCCTATAATTCCTATAATAACTACAACCTAAAACTTCTTACCTGGAAATATTGAAGACTCATGTTAAAAGGAACCACCAGCTTTCATATGTTCTCATGTTCTGAGCATGGAACTTAAACGTTAGCTTTTTTACATGGCACATATTGCACTTTTACTTTCTTCTCCAACACTTTGTTTTTGCATTGTTTAAACCGAATTGAACATGTTTCATTATTTATTTGAGGCTAAATTGAATTTATTGATGTATTATATTAAGTTCAAATAAGTGTTCATTCAGTATTGTTGTAATTGTCATTATTACAAATACATTTTTAAAATCGGCCGATTAATCGGCACCGGCTTTTTTTGGGCCTCCAATAATCGGTATCGGTATCGGCGTTGAAAAATCATAATCGGTCGACCTCTAGTTCATACACGTGTTCACACTGTGTGTGTTTATAGGGTAAAGCACTTGATCCTGGTGGAGCCCTGGGGGTTCCCGGCCCGTCCAGAGAGCCTAGATCAGGAGAAGTCTATCCCAGTGTGGATCAGAGCCATGGGGGCTGTCATGAGTCCCTTCAACCCCCTGGCTGGACTTAGACTGGCCGGACCACTGGGTTCGATATACACACACACACACACACACACACCGCAAGCACGTATACTACACACACAACGCATACACTATGCATGCAACACACACACACACACACACACACACACACACACACACACACACACACACACACACACACACACACACACACACACACACACACACACACACACACACACACACACACGCACAAGCACAAGTGGAAAGAATTGCCAGATGTTTCAAAACCAAAGGTGTTAACATAACATATCCCTCCCTCATCCACTCTCTCCATCCTTTCCTCCATTCCTCCCCATCTTCTCTCTCCATCCTTTCCTCCATTCCTCCCCCATCTTCTCTCTCCATCCTTTCCTCCATTCCTCCCCATCTTCTCTCTCCATCCTTTCCTCCATTCCTCCCCATCCACTCTCTCCATCCTTTCCTCCATTCCTCCCCCATCCACTCTCTCCATCCTTTCCTCCATTCCTCCCCATCTTCTCTCTCCATCCTTTCCTCCATTCCTCCCCCATCCTCTCTCTCCATCCTTTCCTCCATTCCTCCCCCATCCACTCTCTCCATCCTTTCCTCCATTCCTCCCCCATCTTCTCTCTCCATCCTTTCCTCCATTCCTCCCCCATCCACTCTCTCCATCCTTTCCTCCATTCCTCCCCCATCTTCTCTCTCCATCCTTTCCTCCATTCCTCCCCATCCACTCTCTCCATCCTTTCCTCCATTCCTCCCCCATCTTCTCTCTCCATCCTTTCCTCCATTCCTCCCCCATCCACTCTCTCCATCCTTTCCTCCATTCCTCCCCCATCTTCTCTCTCCATCCTTTCCTCCATTCCTCCCCATCCTCTCTCTCCATCCTTTCCTCCATTCCTCCCCCATCCACTCTCTCCATCCTTTCCTCCATTCCTCCCCATCTTCTCTCTCCATCCTTTCCTCCATTCCTCCCCATCCTCTCTCTCCATCCTTTCCTCCATTCCTCCCCATCTTCTCTCTCCATCCTTTCCTCCATTCCTCCCCATCTTCTCTCTCCATCCTTTCCTCCATTCCTCCCCCATCTTCTCTCTCCATCCTTTCCTCCATTCCTCCCCCATCTTCTCTCTCCATCCTTTCCTCCATTCCTCCCCCATCTTCTCTCTCCATCCTTTCCTCCATTCCTCCCCATCTTCTCTCTCCATCCTTTCCTCCATTCCTCCCCATTTTCTCTCTCCATCCTTTCCTCCATTCCTCCCCCATCCTCTCTCTCCATCCTTTCCTCCATTCCTCCCCCATCCTCTCTCTCCATCCTTTCCTCCATTCCTCCCCATCCACTCTCTCCATCCTTTCGTCCATTCCTTCCTCCTTCTCCTCTTCTTCTCTCTCTCAGGTCCTATGTTGATCCAGACCATCAGGTCAGATTTTAAACAGAAGTACTCTTCAGTGTTTGATGACAACACCGTATCAGACTACATCTACCATCTTAACGCACAGACGCCAAGGTACAGTAGGTACACACACACACACAAATGTACATGCACACACACACACATACACTAACACCGGTTCTCTGTTCATAGTGGTGAAACAGCGTTTAGGAACATGACGGTACCATATGGTTGGGCTAAGAGACCAATGTTAGATCGTATTGGACAGATCCAACCAGACATTCCAATATCCATCATCTATGGGTCCCGATCCAGTATTGACAGCGACTGGGGATACACTATCCAGAAAATCCGACCAGATGTGGACATCATCGTGAGTTAATTATTCATGTACCAAGTTTTCTGAATGTGTTATGAAATAGACTGGTCATTCACGCACAGCAATGTACAGTTGTTGTTTTTCGATGTCAAGTGTTTCTATTTTTTGGTCTCTCTATCCCTCACTTCAATCTCTCTCTCTTTCTCTTTCTCTCTTTCTCTCTAGGTGATAAGGGGAGGAGGTCACTATGTGTTTGCTGACCAGCCAGACGACTTCAATCAGAACGTTCTTCACATCCTGGCCAGGATAGAGGGAGATAAGGAGAAGAGGGATGAGGAGTGGTGTGCATGAGAAGGAAGGGAAATGAGGAGAGAGGTGAGAGGAGAAGATTGAGGGTTGAGTAAAGAATGGAAGATGAGATGGGGAGAAGAGGCAGTAAAGGAGGGGGAGAAGGAGAGAGACATGGAGGAGTTGTTACAACTTCTTGGCTCTGAGGAGAAGGAGGACGATTGTTACATTCAGACTTTGAACACACACTTTCCTCACTGAGGACGTACTAGCGCTAGGCTGGTATGCGATGGTTAGATCATCATTTTGTTTTAGATTGATATGAGATGGCTTGCTAATGATCTATGCTGACATAAGCTGCCGCTGGCCCATGTTGACTTCAATGCTTGCCACAGTTGTGTCAAGTTGGCTGGATGTCCTCTGGGTGGTGGAGCATTCTTGATACACACGGGAAACTGTTGAGTGTGAAAAACCCAGCAGCGTTGCATTTCTTGAAGCAAACCGGTGCGCCTGGCACCTACTACCATATCCCATTCAAAGGCACTTAAATATTTTGTCTTGCCCATTCACCTTCTGAATGGCACACATACACAATCCATGTCTCGATTGCCTCAAGGCTTTAAAATCCTTCTTTAACCTGTCTCCTCCCCTTTATCTACACTGATTTAAAGTGGATTTAACAAGTGACATCAATAAGGGATCATGGCTTTCACCTGGTCAGTCTACGTTGTGGAAAGAGCAGGTGTTCATAATGTTTTGTACACTCAGTGTGTGGGTCGATATATGATATATATATTAACTATACTACATCCACCTCTCATCAGTATGCCCCTGTACAGCCAGTGAAGGCAATGTTGTGTATATCATCTTTGTAAAGAAATGTCAAATGTATTGTTTTCTTAAATATAGAATAATGTACATTAATGTTTTGTTTGTTGACAAATGTCCATAGTATCATGTCTCAAAGCTGCTACCAGTATGCTAAAACTTTATATTCACAGAGTAAGCAAGGGAACAGAGAGACCCCTAAAAAATGTATTCTAAGAAACTGTTGAGCAATGTTTTAATGCTTGAGGAAGGAGAGTTGATCCCAAAGGAAAAACTTGTTTTCTGTGGTGAACTAGTATAAAGTTGACTGGGGTTTTTCTTTCTTATTTGACACTTCACCCACACTGTTGCCTAACTAACCTCCATAGGCAGACTGGTCCAGTCTCCCGTCATGTTTTGCAGTCCGCGACTAATGCCTGACTGATCTACAATTACCCTGTATCCTAAATAACTACTCGTTATGATTTATAGATCAGTCAGTTCGCTCTGTCGGTGATCAATAATTAAGCAAATGTGATGCTCTTGAACATGACCTCTCTACAGAGCCAGCTCTGCAAATGTACCACACAACAGGATAAAGGATATTTTCATCAAAATAATGTTCTTTATGATATGAGGACTGGTATGGAGGCCATATTATTTACTATATGTTCGTATTCTTATCTTTTATTTCTTTTTGTTGTTGTCGTTGTCGAGAAGGAACCTATAAATAATAATTTCAATGGACGGTTATACCGTGTGTATCCTGTACATACAACTAATAAAACCAACTATTGGATGTTTCATTTGTTCATTTATTAATTATCATCGCTCAGATAATATCTTTATTCCCATCTCAAACTGCTCACTGTGCCATACTTCCAAGTCTTGTTCATTACTCAACTGAGGAAGCCTGGATGGAAGCAGAGGCTAAGCTTTTACCAGTAGGGGAGTAATGGTAGTGTCAGGCTGGGGCCACAAGGGGGCAGGGTAGCACAGCGTCAGTTTTCTATGATGACAATAATAACACCACAGAGTCAGTTACATCGTCTTCTCCACTCCACAGCATGACATGACATCTTTACATACTCACTAATCTGAGCAAATTACTAAAGAGGCATTCCAGGATTGGTACATCCATTTTCCAGCCCCATCCCGGCCTCTGCTGTTAACAAAAACAAGAGGCAGAGGTGTTGTTTTTTCAATCCCAGATTTCCCCTTTAAAAGGTTTCAAGCACAAACACAAATCCAGTGGTTTTAACCAGGTGCTGGAGGTCAAAGAATATGTTCAGCAAAAAGTAAAACTTCCCACACTATGACCTGTTTAGTGTGTTGAAACGTTCCAGCCCTTAGGTCTTGGTGCACTTTCACTTAGAGAAAATTCAGGACTGTCCCAATGCCAATTTCTAAGAGGATACATCATGATCAATGTCTTCCCCTAAATGGAAGTACACACACACACACACACACACACAGAGGCCCAAAGACACACTAATTCTCCATACACAGACACCAGCAGTCAAACACACTCTAGCTTTCTGCTTCTCAATCAATCCCACATCCGTAGCTAATGCAGTGCTGGGCCCTCCTCAGGAAGCTTTAGGTCTATTAGTGTGTGTGTGTGTGTGTGTGTGTGTTTATCTGTCTTTGTATCACTTTAGAATTAACGTCCATTTATCGGAAGACAGCAGGCAGCGAGAGAGCTGCCAATACTCTTTGTGGTGTGTGTGCGTGCATGCGTGCTTCTTAATTTGATCACTCTTTTGTTCCTGAGAATTTTCCTGCAAATGCAAACTTGTAGTGTATTCAAAGTTTAAAAACAATTCTAAAGTTATACATTTCCACTTTAAAATGAGTGTACCCCCCTTTCTCCACTCCCTCTCTCTCTCCCTCTTCCTCTCTCTCTCCCTCTGTCTCTCTCTTGCCCTGTCTCTCTTTCCCTCTTTATCTCTCTCTCCCTTTCTCTCCCCCTCTCTGTCTCTCTCTCGCCCTGTCTCTCTTTCCCTCTTTATCTCTCTCCCTCTCCCTCTCTCTATATCGTTCCTTCCTGAGGGGTTTTGCATCCTGAAGTAGATCAAGTCCCTATAGATCAGTATCATCCATTCAACTGGGATTAAATACCACACACACACACAGTCCAGACAGTGGTAGGATAAGGAGTGAAAAAGAAAGATGCACGGAGGGAGGGAATGAGAGAAAAAAGAAAGAAAAGGACAGTGAGACAGGGAACAGCCGTTATAAATCATATCTTCTGTTCATATGATTTATATCCCCCCCTGCACTGCACCATGCCCCAATGGCCCTAACAGACACTCAGTCAGACATGCAGATCACACATCAATTTAACACTGGGACAGATATGTATGTTACATCAAGTTAAAACACTGGGACAGATATGTATATAACATCAAGTTAAAACACTGGGACATATATGTATGTTACATCAAGTTAAAACACTGGGACAGATATGTATGTTACATCAAGTTAAAACACTGGGACAGATATGTATGTTACATCAAGTTAAAACACTGGGACAGATATGTATGTTACATCAAGTTAAAACACTGGGACAGATATGTATATAACATCAAGTTAAAACACTGGGACAGATATGTATGTTACATCAAGTTAAAACACTGGGACAGATATGTATATAACATCAAGTTAAAACACTGGGACATATATGTATATAACATCAAGTTAAAACACTGGTACAGATATGTATGTTACTTGAACATAAAACACTGGGACAGATATGTATGTTACTTGAACATAAAACACTGGGACAGATATGTATGTTACATCAAGTTAAAACACTGGGACAGATATGTATATAACATCAAGTTAAAACACTGGGACAGATATGTATGTTACATCAAGTTAAAACACTGGGACAGATATGTATATAACATCAAGTTAGAACACTGGGACAGATATGTATATAACATCAAGTTAAAACACTGGGACAGATATGTATGTTACATCAAGTTAGAACACTGGGACAGATATGTATATAACATCAAGTTAAAACACTGGGACAGATATGTATGTTACATCAAGTTAAAACACTGGGACAGATATGTATGTTACTTGAACATAAAACACTGGGACAGATATGTATGTTACATTAAGTTAAAACACTGGGACAGATATGTATGTTACATTAAGTTAAAACACTGGGACAGATATGTATGTTACTTGAACATAAAACACTGGGACAGATATGTATGTTACATTAAGTTAAAACACTGGGACATATATGTATGTTACATTAAGTTAAAACACTGGGACAGATATGTATATAACATCAAGTTAAAACACTGGGACATATATGTATATAACATCAAGTTAAAACACTGGTACAGATATGTATGTTACTTGAACATAAAACACTGGGACAGATATGTATGTTACATTAAGTTAAAACACTGGGACAGATATGTATGTTACATCAAGTTAAAACACTGGGACAGATATGTATATAACATCAAGTTAGAACACTGGGACAGATATGTATATAACATCAAGTTAAAACACTGGGACAGATATGTATATAACATCAAGTTAAAACACTGGGACAGATATGTATATAACATCAAGTTAAAACACTGGGACATATATGTATATAACATCAAGTTAAAACACTGGTACAGATATGTATGTTACTTGAACATAAAACACTGGGACAGATATGTATGTTACTTGAACATAAAACACTGGGACAGATATGTATGTTACATCAAGTTAAAACACTGGGACAGATATGTATATAACATCAAGTTAAAACACTGGGACAGATATGTATGTTACATCAAGTTAAAACACTGGGACAGATATGTATATAACATCAAGTTAGAACACTGGGACAGATATGTATATAACATCAAGTTAGAACACTGGGACAGATATGTATATAACATCAAGTTAAAACACTGGGACAGATATGTATGTTACATCAAGTTAAAACACTGGGACAGATATGTATGTTACATTAAGTTAAAACACTGGGACAGATATGTATGTTACATTAAGTTAAAACACTGGGACAGATATGTATGTTACTTGAACATAAAACACTGGGACAGATATGTATGTTACATTAAGTTAAAACACTGGGACATATATGTATGTTACATTAAGTTAAAACACTGGGACAGATATGTATATAACATCAAGTTAAAACACTGGGACATATATGTA